>NC_048233.1:1686182-1793748 GCF_002007445.2 Ailuropoda melanoleuca | reverse complement strand
AAACTCGACTCAGGGGACCGGCTGAAAAAGGGGTCCCCTACTCTGCCATCTTAACTCCCTCCCAGTGACAACTTCTATGTTCCCATGATAAACACACAGAAAATGGTTTTTTTCCCTGTTACTCTCTTGGTTGAGGAAAGAGACAGGAGGTGGTGGGATTCGAATCCAGAACTGTTTGGTTCTTTGCCCTTTGCCATGTGGGATAAGATGCTCATGGCAGTCTAAATGTTGGGCTGGCCACCTTGGTCTCTTGAGCCCTTAAGTTGATTGTGCAGGCTCTAGCTGTGCTGAGAAAAGACATGACTGGCATTACCTATCAGCATGGTGGCAGGAAGTGAGAACAAATCTCTTGGAGGAGCTGGCATGTCTTCCATAGACTGGTGTGTGGATGCAGCTGGATCGGACCTGCAGCTTCCACAGTCACAGACAATGTGCAGTCTTCTCGACCAGTGGCCTTATTGCTGCTCAGCATCGCTAAGCTGGGAACACCCACCACCTCTCTTGAGTGTCTGTTTCAGCTCCTGCCAACCTCCGTGGAAGGTTCTTTCTACCTTGACTTTCATCTAGGTCGTTAGTGCCTTCCATCTTGGTCCTTAGACTTAGAGGGAAATCCTCAGATTTTGGCTCCCACCCTTTCTCTCGCCTGTTTAGAGCACTCTTTACTTCCTTCCTGATGTGCCCTTAACTTGTCCTTATCTGGCTGCATGGTTTGGGCTGTGCTAGCTGGCAAAGAGCCACAGTGCCTGTCTGCGCTGCCCAGCCCCTGGGGAACATTACCAACAGCTTGCTACCTCCCCACTGATGTTTTAAGACCACAGTCTGCACACGCAGTTTTTATTTGTGTACTTTTCTCGAGGCTCTAAGTTGTTGGAAGGCATTACTCATAACTTGATTTGGTGAATATCTATCTAGATACTCAAGGTTGAGTTAAATATACCAAGTATTTGTAACTGCCTCTCTCACTATCCTAATTATAAGAGGGAGGGGGATGCCAAGCCTTTGAAACCTGAAATCAAGTATTCAGCAAAATGCTGGGGAGACCCACCAGTCTGTGCAGCCAGGCAACTTTACACGTTGAAGTGTTGCTACAACCTGCTGGCTGCAAAAGATAAATTTAGCCTGAAAGATGGTTCAACGTTCCAAAGCCTAGGAAGCAAGCTGATTGTTTTGCAAAGGGAGAAGGAGGCACATGTCTGAATAGAGCAGGAGCTGGATGGAGCAGGAGCTAGGAGGAGAAAGCTGCCAATTTGTCCAGCAGTCTGGAGACATCGCTCTTAACCCTGTACCCTCACCCTCCATTCCGCCGCAGCCCTGCCCCGCCCTGCTCTGCCCCGCCTTGCAGAACAAAGAACTGTCTTCACAGCTCAATTCTGAGTTCCTCTCCCTCCCTGCATTTGTACTGACATACAGTTGAACCCAAGTGAAGCCTGGTATTCACAGGTCTTTGATGTGACACCTCCCATGTTTAATATTACACACCCAGGGGCGCAGGCTGTAACCTGTGCCAACTGCTGGTTTTAACACCCGAGAGAACTGAAGAGGGCTAATGCTATCCAATAGCTGGGGCGTCTTTAGGAGGGCAGGCACCTTCTTCTCTGATCAGCACACTTTTCATTCAAAATGAAGCAAGTAGAGTCCTGTCTGCCAGGATGTGAGAAATGCATGTGGGCTAACAGTGTTTGAGGGAAGGATGAACTTACCAGAGGCAAATGACATGTGCCTTTATGGGACAGCCTTCAGCCTGGGAATGTTTTGCCTTGGGCCTACCTTTTGAGAGGGTTGGAAGAAGCCAGTTGTGGGTATCAGCAGGAATGGGTACGGAGACCAGGAAATTCTTAAAGATGCTGACAAAGGTTTCTCTCACTCTGCAACTACGTCCATGCCTGGCCTTCTAAATGGGGAAACTGAGCAATGTGTGTCTTTTCAGAAGTTCAGGGACTACAAATTCTATTAACAGCACTGTCTTCTCTGGCTTTACAATTAAAACGGCGCATTACCCATAAATGCAGGGGCAGGAAAAATACTATCGTGGGTTTCACTGACATCTTTGTCTCAGCTCATGACATTTCCTTTGGAAGGAAGGGGCAAGTGTTACTGTTTTCATTTTATTGATAAAGATAAAGATGAAGGGGAGAGGACAGTAAAGTGGCCACAGATACATAAGTGGCAATATAAGACTTAATACTTGGGTCACAGTGGAGACAAAGGATGGCAGATGAACTTCCCTCCAGCAGCTGCAGGCCTCATCCTGACGGCCGGGGCCTGGGACACAGCATATGACATGCAGGGGCAGGACAGAACTGGTTACTTCTAGAGTTTGTGGCACAGAACTATTTTCCATAAATAACTTCCATCTGAGGATGCTGTGGGGTGGTTATTCCTTTCATTTTACAAATGAAAACATAGCATCTCAAAGACATTCACTTGTGTGGGAACCGAAGGCAAGACTGTCTGAGAAAGGCTATGTGTTCTGTCCCCTACACCAGGCAGAACTGACTTCCGTAACTTCTACAAGGTTGAAATCCACTGCATTGATGACACCGGCTTTAGGAAAATTATCTCAGGGTTCCATCTGAAATTCAGTTAGCTTAAAACTGCTGCCTGGAGCCAGTGACCCCTGGGAGTGGCAATTCCGATGGTCTCAGAATTTGGGGTATAGAGTGGGAAAAAGAAAAGTTAATTTATCTATGAAATCTAATTTGGGGTGACTCAGATAACCCCTTTTATCTGTTTCTTGGACTCTCTAGAGAAAGCTCTTTGTCCAAAGAAGCTCTCCTCTGCTTTGCCACATGAAGGAAGAAGCACTCAATCACCAAGTGTCCTTTCAAAGGGTGACTTAGTCTTTGGTCAAAATGAATTGGGCCTGTCACTTTTAAAGTGATTCATTCCAGTAAAGGATGGACAATTTATTACTTTTCAAAACAGATCACTGTGGCGTTGACCTAAAAAGGCCCGAGTGAAGCCTGCAGTGCGGGTCTGACCATGCTGGGCTCAGGTTCTTCCTTCTGTCACATAGCACGGCGCACCTTTTCACATGACGTACCACAGCTGAGGTCTCTATTCTATTCATTTGGTGCTGAGGTTAAAAAACAAATATTTCAGAAATCAGCCATTTTCTACCCCCAGATATATTAGAAACATTTAAAATAGAATTCATTTCTCCCTAGTTTGAGAAGCAACTCTAAACATGTAATTACGATCAAAGAAATTTTTTTGAAGAAAAGGTTGGCAAGCAGTTAAGTGTATCATTGATTTTGTTCCAATTTTAGTATGTGTGTTACAGAAGTGAGCACAATCACTGACTTCAGGATAATAGATCCATGTGTGTCTCTCTCCTTGCCCCATTCTCCTTATAAGAATGTGGAGATATTACATGTGCAATTATTAATTTCAAGTATTTTGTTAGAGTGTCACACGGGTTTATGTCTGTGTGAGATGATGTGGGAGATGTCAAAAGAAAGAAAGAAAGAAAGAAAGAAAGAAAGAAAGAAAGAAAGAAAGAAAGAAATCATCCCTTCCTAAACTTAGGAGGGTAACAGTAGACTCCTCAGCCTAGTGGACAGCACATCACGAAGGGTCAGTAAGAGTCCAATCCTTTCCCGCCCACCTTTTCTCCTTAGAAGAAAAAGCACGCTCCTGCGGGAGGTGTGGGAAGTGGTATTCTGAGGAACACCACTGATGGTGTGCCTGCACGAAGGGCCAAAGCTTAAAGCCCAAGTCAGAAGCTGTGAGGAAACCTACTTTTCCCATGCCTCCTGGATGACCTATAAAATGAGAATAAAACCTGTCTTCCATGCAGTAAGCTAGAGATTTTTTAATGATCTAAGAATAAAAAGAGCTATAGAAATGCAAAGCTTTATTTATTACTAATACTCAGCAGGGACTAATTCCCATATGGACACTTTGGGGCCTTAACAACTTGGCAAGGGCTCCTCTGCCTCCCTCCAAGATTAAGCTCCTCAGCTCTGTGAACATAAAAATCAATCTGCTATGTAGCTTGAAGAGTCCTTATCCATCAGGGCCCCTAAACAATCTACTATCTCTCTTCAGAGGCTAAGAAAAAGCTTTAAAATCTTCTGTGACCTTCCTCTCAGCATGTTCTGCTGAAAATGACAAAATGTTCATTTGGAAGCACAGGCAGGCATATTCTGCTGGTTGGGTCCAGAAGAAATAAGAGGAGCTGGGATAAATGAAGTGTTACTGGAAATTTGGGCCACTGTGGACTCCTAGAACAACTATCCTCTAGAAACTACCTATAAATACCCTTAGAAATAATTTCCCTTCAAAGGCCCGGGGAAAACATGCCAACTGGATTTTTACAGATGAAAGGTTTACTTTGGTAAAAGAAAACCTGTACTTCCGAAGGCTCGAAGGCTCGGGCAGGGCTGTGTAGGTTAGTCTGTGGCGTGACACTGCCACCTGGTGGTTGGTATGCACCATGGCATGACGCGCTCAGCAACAGGGAAACCACTCCCCCGTTTAAAGAATAACCAGAGCTATTAATAAAAAAGAAACTTAAGTTTCCAGAACAGCCCTTCCTACTGCGAGGCTAATGCTTGTAGAAGTGGCCCCATGCATGCAAGGAAAAAATAATTTAAGCTTGGAATTTACTATGTGATATGAGCAAAAGACTTTCTATCCACTGGATTCTTAGTACCAAGTGTACTGGAGGATGTGATGAAAAAAATATCTTGACTGAAGAAAATTCTGAAACATTTTACTTCATATTATATATACTTATTTTTTTTTTTAAAAAGGCAGAAACATTTAGGGTAACACCACTGACGCAAAAGGACCTTGAGCCACAGGACCTTGAAAATCAGTCTTAAAATGTCTTGCTTTCACATCGTCTTTTTCATGGCTGCTTGTGTCATGCTGAAGAGATAAGCTTCGTAGATGATATTTAAGAAGTTGTCATCGTTCTGGAAAACAAAATCAAAAGACCCAAGGATGTGATTTGGTCGGCAGAAACCCAAGGAGCTGAACTGGTGCGCTGACGCTAGGGCGCTCCTCTCCACCTGTCTGCTCCAACGGCAGGTAGCTCTTCACTGCATATGTGAATTTTTTAAAAAAGACTTTATTTATTCATTTTAGAGAGAGAGAATGAGTGGAGGAGAAAGGCAGAGGGAAAGGGAGCAGACTCCCTGCTGACCTGGGAGCCCAATGTGGAACTCGATCCCAGGACCCTGGGATCATGACCTGAGCCAAGGGCAGACGCTTAACCATCTGAGCCACCCAGGCGCCCTGAATATGTGAATGTTAAGTGGGATTGGAGGCAAGTGCCAGAGTCAGCCGCTGGTTTCCAACAGTCAATATGAGAAGCACCAAGTGCTCATTACATATAGTCCAGATGGGCGGCCCAGCCACGTGGCAGAGTGGAATGAGGTTCACTCAAGAAGAGCCTGGGTCTGTTGTGTGAAAAGACACAGGTCCTAACAGAAGGCTGGATTGGGAGGCAATGATCCAGATCAGGGGTTCTCGAAGTTTGGTTAAGCGATTGCTGTTGTTTCTTAAAGGTCCTCCCAAGTCTCCCGCGATGTGTATACTTTGCCTTTGGCATTAGTTACGATTTATTTGCAAGATGCTGCATTTATACCATCAAAACCAGCCTAATTCTTCCATGAGTTACAGCAAGTTTTTGGTCTTGGCAAGTGGGCAGCCGTGAGACTGGTAGTCTCTGGGCCTCCTGCCTAGCTAAGGGCTGAGGGAGAATCATGGCTAAACAGTGGTGCTCTTGGTTTTTAATTCTAGAGACTTCTACCTCCCACTCAAATCCTTTAAAGCTTTAGCAATTCACCCACATTTCACATTCCCCCTTCATTCCCTCTTGGCACCCCACGCACAGAGCTAGCATTATTCTCATGCAATGAAAGACAGTGATGTTATCCCAGTTTTTCCTTATCCCACAAAGTCCCAGTGCATGAGATTGTGTCCTACCAACAGGCAAAGGCTAAAAACAGATTGCGTGAGTGACTTCCAAGAGTTCATCAGGAAGATGATGTCTACAACATGGGGGAAAGTAAAGCGTGATGCAGAGAGTGGAGGGAACATAAATGTAATTTTCTACCTAGCAATAGACAGGACCTGCTCTAGACTTCCAGAGTCTTGGCTCCTGTACAAAGATCTATGGAGCCATGTTTTTGAAATGCAATGAACCAGAAAAATGTGAAACTTTTCAATTCAAATTTAGGGTTTTTTCCTTTATTGCTCATAAAAAAAAGAAGTTTAAAGATGTCCTAAGTCCTCACAAACTTATCACGAATGGGTTGACAAGGTGGGAAATACTTTTATCCTAATATTTGTTCATGACTTAGTATGGCCCACTCATTTGTGGTTGATCTTTAGCGGACTGCTAATCTGCTTTCACATGTAGACGCTCGTTTCTAGCCCCTGCTCCTTCCCTTCTCTCTAAAATATGCGACCTTTAAAAAAACGTTTTTAAGAATAGAGACTGCTGTCTTTTCAACCAGGATGAGACAACTGCAGAGTGCTAGCCAGCACTCCGGAAGTCTGCAAGCCAGCACTCCGGAAGTCTGCTAGAGCTTAAGCAAAGTACCACGAAAATTATCGTAAAGATTCTATCAAAAAGATACCCGACTCTGAGGTGCTTGAAGTCTGTCTGGATGACAGTGCCCCCCTTTTCAAGGCCTCGCATATATTTTCCGGGTGTGCTTCCCTAGGTGGTTGGCCAACCTGCCTCCTGGGGCCGCCCCTCCCACTCCTGTTACTCCTGCAGGGAAGGAGCATTCTGCAGCCAGCCTGGGGTTGAAGCCTAGCTCTGATGTTTACTAGCTGTGACCTCAGGCCTGTCACGTAGCCTCAGTTTCCTTGTCTCTAAAACAGAAAAAAAAAATAATAATAGGGTTGTTGTATAAGGATTAAAGGAATTAACATATGTAAAGCATTTCAAACAGTGCCTGGCACAAAGCTCTCTGCAAGTGTCAGCTGTGACTCTCTGAGTACCTCACAGCAGAGGGAGCCACCTGGCTGACAGAGAAGTCCCCGCAGTCCACCCTGTCCTAATTAGCAGGGCTCAGAATTATTTGTAAAGCATGCCCTTAGTGGTCATAGCCCATGACTCCTCCCCTACCTGCTGCCTCCTCCTTCCTCAATCCGCCGGAGCTTGCCCAACGGCCTCTTACCTCTGTGGCCCCACGGTGAGCTGTGCACGTGTGGTGGGCACCTGTGACCCTCCCAGGGGCTGCTAAGCATCCAGGGTACATTGCCTTCTTTCCTGGCAGGTGACAGCTTGGAGGACTCAGCCAGTCCTCCATCTTACAAAATCCTTGATGTCGTGAGACACCTCGAGCCACAGCTAGTCTTCTGAATCTCAACCAGTTAACTGAGCACAGAAGCCAGGGGGTTTAGGTTGAACTGTTACGTGGTCTCTTTATTCTTGGGGAGCACTAAGCAGGCGTTAGCTAGCTGGCACTTTCTCTCCCAGTGGCAGCCCACAGGTCAGCAGCGCTGGTAAAGGTAAGAAGAGAGACAACGTGGCCCTCCTACCTGAATGAGGTACAGCAGTGCTTCCTGCAGTTGTCTCTTGGTAAGTGGGCTGCTGGTGATCACGGGGGGCTCCGGGGTCGGCAGAGGCAGGAGGAGGCTGGTGGAAGTGGCAGCTGGTTCTTGGCTTCCCAGGGGCAAGAGCCCACCATCCCGCTCCTTCGGTGGGGCGCAGGTGGGTTGTGTGAACACCATGGGGGACATGAGCAGAGAAGGAGCCCATGGGGCCGGGACGTGCGGAGGCGAGGTGGCCTGCTCACGGCAAACACACACAGAGGACAGCAGTAAGTAGCGGCTCCTTGGAAACAAAGGGAGAGGGAGAGAGAGGCCCCTCGCTTGCAGGCGTGGGCATAAGGGAGTTTCGGTAGTAATTGCGGCCACTCCACGAGGCGGGCAAAGCCTGTAGGAGCCTGATTCCTGGTCGGTTCTCCACGTATTTTCGTGTGTCATTACCGCTAAGCAGCTCTGGCGGTCTGCCGCCGGCACTGCTGCTCCCACTAGCATAGGAAGCTCGCCCGGTAAGATTTTACCTTTCTGCTTTACTGCCATCGCTTGGCAGCGTGCATTCAGGACTGCTAGGCTTTTCCCTATTGTCCACCACTCTGACCTCAAGCTCCAGCAACCCTACTGCACTTGCTCGGGGAGCACACACACATTTCCGCTCCTGACTCTCCATGTGGGGGAATCTTCCCAGCCTCTCTCCGCCTGCTCACTGACTTCTTACTGAGAGGGTCACCCCTCCCGGGTCCCTTCCTGAGAGGATCTGCCCGCTTGCAGACAGCAGACACTACTGGCGTCTCCAGCTCAAGTTCTGGGCGCAGGGAGGGCTGCTCGTGCTTAGCACTGCCAGTGACTTGTCAGTCCCCGCCGAGTATGTCTACCTCGCTTGGCTATAGGCCTAAAACCAAGTTTTCCGATAGCTTTTCCAGTTACGCAAGTGACATTTTGATCCCCGTCTGACTCCTATGGCTAGCTCTCATTTGTTTCTAAAGCGGGTGAGAAAAAAGAATGTTACTTATCAGCCTTCTGATGCCCCAAAGGAACTCACGAGAAGGGGGACATAAAGGCCCGCAGTCTAGAAGCTGCTGTGATTTCACTCCCTCAGCAGAAAGAAGTTTGGAGGAAGGTAGGTCGTTTGTTCCCTTTAACTGTCCCTATCTGCCATTTGGAGCAGAGAAGCTAAACGGATGCCCCCCCAGCGGGGGTCCCAGCATCCACTGTGAGGAAGAGGAGGAAGAGTGCACGGTCGGTTGTGCTCAGCTCTCCACACCTGTGGGTGCTCAAGAGAAATGAGAATTGTGTCTGCAGAAGCTGATGTCAAACGATTAACCCCAGCTTTCCCAGTGTCCCATCTGGTGTCCTAGTTTTCCTAGCGTCCCATCCTGCCGAGAGAAAAAAGCAGGTATCAAAGAGAGGGGACAAGACACACTGAAATGAGGATGCGGGCAGCTAACAACCGTTCCCTTGTGACTGTAATAAATAATGAACAAGAACACGTTGACTCAGGCTCTCATGTACACAGACTTATGCTACAGGCCCATCATTTTTGTTACCAAAAAGTGAAGGCTTGTTGAGGAACTGTTGTAAGCTACTTGCCAAAACATGACAAAAGGACCAATGATGACATCTGTAATAAACAGGGAGAATGTCCTAATTATTAAACCCAATGCCTTGTCAATGAATTTGTACCAATCCAAATGGAGGAAAAAAATCAGTCAGATATCCAGATGTTCCTTATAGGCCATGAAATAGCTGTGGTTTTATCGCTGTTCCAAGTTACTGATACATAGAGAGTCACCTTCCTTGAAGGACAGAGTGTTTCTAAAAGTCACAGTATTTCCCCCGACTGGCCCAGTGTGTGTTTGTGGAGGGGGTGGGGGGGGAGTTAGATGGCATACTAACTTACCCCTCTCTCGATCTCCATCAAGCTACAGTGGTGACAGAAATAAAAAGTGCCTGTACCTTTGAGGAGTTGATATGTTTTTTCTGTTGACCTCAAGCACCCCCAGGACCACGGGCCCTGCAGAGGCGGTGAGTATGTAAGCCTCATCATGAACAACGTACCCCCAGGTAGCACAATGCCTGGCAGTAGTAAGTGCTCAGAAATATTTACTGAATAAATAAGAAGAAGAGGTCAGATGTCTGGTATCGCAAATGATTTCAACTCGGACGGGAAGTGTTCATGGTCAGATTCAGGGGTTTTCTGCCTGTCTTTGTTGTTTCCCATGTCCGTGTGTTGTCTCAGACCTTACAACACTGTGAAAATTTAACTTGACAAGTAAAGTATCTCTAAAAGGAGGGCAGCCCCCAGACGGCTAAGCAAAGAAAGGATCGTCTCTCCAGGCGTAAAGTTATGGGGGTCATACGATGTGCGGATGTGGCTTGTGGCACCCCGTTCTGTGCAGAGGTCTCCCTGGAGCACCGAAGCTGATCTCAGGCTTGCTGAGTATTCCCGAAGGACTAGAGCAATACCACCCCTGCTCCCCCAGCCTCCCCCGAAGACATCTACCTGAAAAAGAGGGGTCTGCTTTTCTGTGCCAGCTGTCTTGTCCATCCAGGACTCCAGGGCTTGCCCTGCTCTGGAGCTCTGAGTCACCACCGGAAACTTGGCTGCCAAGGCCGGCCGGTTCGGTGCGTGCAGCTGCTGCTCCTGCTGTACGACCTGGAGCTTCTTCAGTAACTCCTGGGGGGAGATCACCCCAGAACTGCCAGTCTGACTGCCAGAGTGGGGGAGCGCGGGTCTTGGGTGTGCCGACGGCTCCTTTCCACAAGCCTGATGTCCTAGTGTCGGAGCTGGAAGGGAGGCACTGAAATACCCCGCCTGCGCCTGAGCCAGCCCCTTTACTGGGGCACCAGGGGTGGCAGTGGCGAGAGCGGTGCTGAGGTTCGGGGCAGCTGAGCTGGCAGGTGCTGGAGTGCTAGGGTCATACTTATGTGCTGGCCTCGGGGCATTCTGAAGCTTCTCCAAAAGGCTCTGAGTTCTGGAAGCACTTTGTACACGCTGAGAAGTCCCAATGCTATGGGGAGACCCTGGTTGCACAGGTCCCAGAAAAACCTCCCCCGCAGAATGGGTATTGCCATTTCTGCAGGGCCGGTTTTCAGGCAGCTCTGACAACGGGTGGAGGTCTGCGCTCCTGACCATGAGTTTCTGAATGGCTGGACAGAGCTGCTTCTCGATGGGGGGTGAGTGTCTTCTGGGTTCCTCATAGGAGAGGGAGCGTACAACTCCCTGCCTCATGGGAAGTGGCTCCTGCCGCTGCAGCTGCTGGATGGTCTGTGGGGACCCCACGGTCTCCTGACACGGAGACTTGTCCTGCTTCCCAAAGAGAGCTGTCAAGGACAAGTGCTGGGGCTCGGGGTCTACGGTCTGGAAAAAATAAAAATGTCTGAAAATGGGTCTGCATACAATTTGGTTATATGGTGGGCTATGAAACATAACTAACCCAACCGATGATTTTTTTTATTTACATAGGATCAATTACAGAGGATGAAAAACCTATAATTCAATCACTTTTACAAATCAATTTTACAAATTTAAGAACTTCCTTTTAGGTAAAAATTTTTCACAGCATTCTTCGCTCCCAACTTCAAGACAGCAGTTATATTTTAGCATCTGCTGATTGATGAAAGAGCCCTTGATGGGCCTGGGGTTACAGACTGGGGACCACTGTGGTGCAAAGTTATAGATACGAAAAGGGAAATAATCTCGTCAACAGGAAGTCCGCCTAACCCTGCAGAGTATGAGATGCCGAGAACACACAGGAATATGAGGATGTCAGCAGCTTTTCTTAGAATTAGAGAAATTTAGGATAAGTCATTTAAACTAACTTGATCCTTTCAACTATATACCAGTAGCTTTAAAAAAAATCGCCACATGCATACATACGACCTGCCCTGGCCTAGTCAGTCACAAAGCTACCTCCTTCCTGCCCTATCGCCCCTCCTGCTCCTTCTGCGGCTTTCCGTGTTGTTGGACTAAGAAAACACAAGCTCCTTCCAACATCAACATATTCCAGTCTCTTTATTAAAATGAAAAATTTCCATGGAAGGCAAACAATAAAAAGCAAGCTAAAAGGTCATTAGAAAAGACTTATTTTTTAAAAAATTCAGTACAAGACTTTCATTAGCCAGTCTTTATGTCTTTTGGCTCTATGTTCATTTTCAAAATTGATTTAAATGAATTCCTTTAAAAAAAAACCCCAAACCTTTAATGAGGAATAACCACAGGAAGTGGAAATAGCTATAATACACTGACAATCAATAATGGGACTTGCAGATTAACAATTTTGTTAATGCTGCACTATTCTGGAAAAATGCTCTTATTTTCCTATATTGAGATGCAAATACAATGATAACTCAGCAAGTCTACAGGGGAATTTTATGCCACTCCTTAGAATAGGAATTCCGTCCTATACACACCATGCCTAGTGCTGTACCTGGGACAGAAGAAGTGCTTGGAAATGTTTAATTGACTGTTGTTGCCTCGGCTGTCCTTCTCTCAGTGGCCTTGGGAAACCAACCACCTACCTCAGAAGAATGCAGGCCTGGCAGGTAATATTCCTGTCAGCTCTGACAATGTTACGAGTTTGCTGTTTTTAAAAAATACATTATCCTCCAAGGAGTTCAGGTCCACAAGAGATGAACACAGAATATGGTAAATCCCAAAATTAAAAATTTCAACCCCCTTCCAGGAAGAATACATTATTAAAATGAAACAATCACGAATTTGAAATCTCTCTTTCTTAGATTTACCCTGAAGCCTCCTTACACAGCACCAGGCTCTCCTTTGACTATACTCTGGGTAAAAGTTCTTTACCAATCCTATAGAGACATTGCAAATGGAAAGCAGAGGCCTTCATACCTGGCTGGGTCGAGGTATGCGCTGTTGCTGGTTTTCACTGGGCTTCACTGGAATTGGTTTGATGAGATTGGGGTTGTCATAGATGGCAGATGAACTGGTTATCTGTTTTGGTTCAGAACAGGTTTTACACTGAAATGAAAAAAAGAAGCTCATTTTTATTTTTATTATTATTATTATTTTTTAAAGATTCCATTCATTTATTTGACAGAGACAGCCAGCGAGACAGGGAACTCAAGCAGGGGGAGTGGGAGAAGAAGAAGCAGGCTCATAGCGGAAGCCTGATGCGGGGCTCGATCCCACAACGCCGGGATCACGCCCTGAGCCGAAGGCAGACGCCCAACCGCTGTGCCACCCAGGCGCCCCAGAAGCTCATTTTTAGTGTAAAAGAAGCTTTAATCTTTTTAAAAGAACTTCTTGCCCTTTATTTTATCTAATTGATAACTATTTTTTGATAGACTTTCATGAAAAAAGGAAAATTACTTGATCTCCTCCAATATGAACTGTATTTGAGTATAAATCAAACTCCAATTTAATTTTTCTTAGTTGCACAATTTCGGTACCCTAAAATATTACCAACAGCATTAGCCTGTAAGACCCAGAGGCACTGAAATACTTGGATATTTGAAAGGCTATAGATAGGCTTAAGAAGCAATAGTTTAAAAATATGGAGTCTAATGCTTTTCAATGATGAACAGTGATAGAAACAATTCTTTAAATGCCATGTCTGGATTACAGTATGGTTTTATTCACCCATTAGCAGTTGACTTAAAATTGGAGACTTGCATCACCAAAGCAACTGACCCTTTTCAGTCTACAAACCAAAAAGTAAAGCTGACTCAAACCACTGACTTAAAAATTACTAACACCATCTTTATTTAATAAATGACTTTTAACATAAACAGAATAATTCAAATCTGAGTGTTCTGAGCCACTCACCACAAATTAGAACTTCACAGAGAAAGAGCCAAGAGCCAAGACCCATCATTTCAAATACTGAATCATTATCATACATTCATCTAAGCAACCATACAATTGCTAACACAGTAGGATTCATAACACAAAGAACACAGCAATGATGGCAGTATCTATCTTGTTAACACACCAAATAAAACTGAATATAAAACCACTACCTTCTATTCTATACTCTCTATAGCATTGCTAGTTTCAACTGTCAAGGCCTCAGGTAAGAAAATATTTCACACTGTCCCTGACACAGAATGAGCTATAAACACAATCTCATCCCCCAGGAACCCAAGGCTTCCAATGTGTTTTACAGTTATTGGGTTGTATTTTCTAATTCAAGGATGTAGGAGTATGGGGTCAATCACCACATGTTCACTTGGGCTTGTAAAGTTAAATGTACAAAAGACTAATCATTTTCTTCCAAGAATTCTATCATTATTTTGGATGTTTGGCACCAGATTAAGTGGGATGTGAAATCCCTTTATGAGTCATAAAATGTTATTTCTAATTCTTAGGTGAATGCTGGAGGTTAATGGTATGGCTGCATGGACCAACTGGCCTGGCTTTCCAAGGCAATAACCAACACAGGACAAGAAGACAGCCTAAGATAGAGTCACTTATACAAAATTTTACCGTGAAAGCCTTTAACTTCTGCTTGCTATGTAAAAGAAAGTGGATGCTCAGATTACATTCACTGAATGATCGTGTCTGACTTTAAAAAAATTTTTTTATTTATTCATTTATGAGAGAGAGAGAGTGCAAGGCGGGGGAGGAGAAGGAGCAAGGGAGAGGGACAAATGGGGGAGAGGAGCAGAGGAAGATGGACAAGCAGACTCTATGCTCAGCGTGGAGCCCGATGTGGGGCTCGATCTCATGACCTTGAGATCCCTACCCAGAGATCACGACTGGAGCCAAAATCAAGAGTTGGATGCCCAAGTGACTGAGCTACACAGGCACCTCTACTTTTTCATTCTCTATGTTCAGGGACCTTGAATTTCAAACAAAGAAAAACAGATCCCCCCGACCTTCGCTTTACACATATCCACATGGGCTGAGACACTGCTCTGTCTCTTGCTATGCATAAGCCCTAGATAGCCTTTCTAAGTAAAATTGCTGGAAGCTGTTTTCTGTGTTACTATCCATCACTGAAGCCTTGCTTTCAGGTAAAAATTGCTCTCTATCAAATTGCTCGGAATTAAACATCATCTGCCTCAATAGTAGATAGCTCATTTTCCAGCTGTTTAATTTTCCATGCTTCTCCTGACCCAAATAACTTTACGATACTTGGAAAAAAACAGAGTTGGAAGACGTGTGTAATGGATTCTCCATAGAGATCCTGAGGCACTTCTTTAAAGCCTTAAAAACTATGTCACGTGCTCTCCTTTTCTCACCCACAAACACACAAACATACGTACTTGTGCCAAAAGAAAAGTCTGGAAGAAAATACACTGAAAGCATTAAAAGTAGACATCTTTGGGTTACAGGATTATGGATATTCTTTATTTCCTTTTTCTACTTTTTTGAATTTTCTCACTGAACATCAAAAGACACTTAGTAATTTCTTTAATTTTATAAATAAGTCACAGTATATTAAATGAGCACTATTAATTCTTGCCTTAAACCAGAAAACACAAGAAAGTCCACTTGTGCATGCTCAGAACTGAACTATGCAGCAAAGATCCTTTCTGGCCCTGGCTGTCTTTCTTACTGAGAGTTGGTGGTTTTATTGTTCATTAGCATCTCAATCAGAGGTCTAATAGGGAGGAGGTAAAAGGAGGTGAAGTTCGAACTAACATCATGCTACTTTCACAGCAGATTCACAGAAAATTGTTTCTTAGGGGGAAAATCAAAATACTGGCCAAAATGAGGTTTTCTAATTATCTTATTAACTTCATGTAAACAGTTGGCATCTGCTGTCACTAGGTTTCAGCTGACCAACATCATATCCCTTTAGCCGAAAAGTTCTCCTCCTCTTATTTTTTGGGATTTTCATAAACTGAAGCATTTTAAAGTTGGGAAGATCTCAGAAGTCATTGAGTTTAATCCCTACCCAGAGAAGTGAGATTCTTCCCCCCTAATATTCCAGTATGTCATCATGTAGTCTCTTTCTGAATACTCCCGGTGATGGGAGCACCACTTTCTCACGCGAGAATTCTGAGAGAAATCTTGCCTTCTCTTTTGCCTCTGTCTGTGTTCCCCCTTTCCCGTACCTCAGAGCCATTTTACTCATGATCTCCACATTTCCTGAAATGTCTGTGTGTGGGAGAAGACGTAACACAAACACAGGCATATATAAAGCAGGTTTGAACAAGACAACGGAAGTTCACGGGGGCGCATACAGATCTGGTTGTGTAGATCAGAAATAACAGGAGGGACAAAGAACATTTGAAATGGGCCCTGAAGGACTGAGCATATGTTGACAAGTAAAGAAGGAGACGGGACAGCATGGCAAGAAGGCCATGAAGGCACTTTGAGGAAGCAACACTGTTACTCCATTTGGCAGGAGTTTCAAATATTTGTGGGGGGTGGGTGGGGGGAGAAGGTAGTAAGGTTAGGAGAATAAACTTAGGAAAAGAAACGTTATGTAATCCTTGAAGAGTCTGAAGGTTCATATGCTAGGCAGTGAGAAGCCAAGAAGAATTTAGACCAGAAAAGTGACAGGATCATGCAGGTGCTCCTAGAAGGTTACATCCCTGGCTGTGAACTGCAGAAAGGATAATTTCTTCTGTTTATCACACAGTTGGAGCAATTAACATTATGTATATAACATGTATTTGATTTTATAGAAAAGCAGGTCTATACACCTATTAAACATCTGCACTTTACGTCAACGTTATAACAACCAATCTGGGGGAGGGGCGTAATGATGACTAGAACATAGTTTCGAGCTCAATAAGTTTATAGTGGAAGAAGTTGACTTAACTTTAATAAATGAGGAAGAGCAAAATACATTCCAAATAGTAACAGACTGGTGAGTTCACTGGAAAGAATAATTAATCTGAATGAAGAGATCTGGGAAAACTCTGTGTAAAAAGTGGAATTTTAACTGGTCCCTGAAGAGTATGTAGATTCTGAAGGGCAAAGAAAGTGTGGGGTAAACACTGCAAGTTATAGGTACAGTATAAGGCCATGGCTTAATTTAAGTCTCCAAAATCACATATTAGCGTTTGTGTGTGTGTGTGTTCCGTGTTCTTTTATGAGACAGTCAGGTGCAGCTAGAGGGGAGACACTGGGGAGGCTCAGGAAACAAATATCCTCAGAGGTCCTAGCAACAGGAAGCCACATGGGGAAACCTCAGGGTGGGCAGGAGACAGAAAGCAGGAGCAAGGGGAGAGCCAAGGCTAGAGCCTCTGTTGGAGTTTCTACACTTTAGGATTGGCTCCTTTGGATAAGTTTCAGTAGGTTTTGAACTATAGGGTGGTCCCTAGTCCCCTGACCTGAGATGATTAAGGCAGAGGAATATTGCCTCTGGGGGTGCCAGGGCCAAACGGAGGGGGAAAGCTCTGGATGGCTAATTTGCATGACAAAGGCAGCCTTTGACTGGGCGCTTTGCTATCTCTAAGAATTAACTAGCCCAGGGGAACCTGGGTGGCTCTGTTGGTTAAGAAGTCAGCTCTTGATCTTAGTGTGGGTCTTGATCTCAGGGTGCTGAGTTCAGGCCCTGTGGTGGGCTCCACGCTGGGCATGGAGCCTACTTATAAAAAAAAAATTGGCTAGCCCAGGGAGGAGAATTCTGGTCCCAATCAGAAGACTTTTAAGATGTCGAAACATCATAAAATAAAAATAATACAATATGAGTGTGTGTGCTGAGAGGGGGGAGGGAGAAGAAAGAAAATAATTTTTGTTCAGTATTTGCATTTATTTTTTTATTGGCCACTGTTATGCTGTCCTCACAGAACCTACGTTCCTGGAGGGCAAAAATGTCACCATTTAAGATTGATCTTTAGTGTGCCTATAATAGTACAATTAGGTAAAGTATAATTAATTGATAGTTGCCAAGTCATTAGGATGTCTTTTAACAGCTGCTGAAGAATTAAGCTAAATGGAAAACTCATACAGAAACGTTGTTACTGACCACATCTGGGATTAAAGCATCTCTGTCCAGGCCCTCTGATTGAAGGACAATGAAACTGTGATTAATTCATATTCATATGCATTGAATCAATGAACAACCATTTATGTGGCACACATGTGCCAGGAACACTGAAGGACACTAAGCTGATGAAAATGGAGACAGGGTGTTCTCTGTGTTCAAGGAGCTCACAGTCTACCAATCAAGGGTAAGTCAACCATCAAGTCAAAGCATCAAGTCAAAGCATGTTGGAGAAATCTGGCCGGTTGTCCTTTAGCATGTCCCACTTCATTCAGGACTTTTCTGATTGCTTTCTTGTGGTGCCATTTAATTTGTTTTCTGACTGCCCTCCCCCACCCCTTTTCATTTTCTGTAAACTAGTAAGTTTAAGAAAGCTCACAATGTGGATGGAACTAGAGGGTATTATGCTAAGCGAAATAAGTCAGTCAGAGAAAGACAAATACCATATGATCTCACTCGTATGTGGAATTTAAGAAACAGAACAGATGAACATGGGGGAAGGGAAGGAAAAATAAAATAAGATGAAAACAGAGAGGGAGGCAAACCATAAGACTCTTAACTCTAGGGAACGAACTGAGGATTGCTGGAGGGGAGGGGGGTAGGGGGAAGGGATAACTGGGTGAGAGGCATTAAGGAGAGCACTTGATGTAATGAGCACTGAGTGTCGTATGTGACTGATGAATACTGAAACTAATTCTACCCCTGAAACTAATAATACACTATGTGTTAACTAAATTGAATTTAATAAAAATTTAAACAAAAAATTTAAAAAAAGATTCAGGATCAACAATATATATTTCAAGGTGGGGCTACATATTTCAAATTGTATCACATTAGGAGACATATGATGTCTGATTATCCAACTTTATTTTTTAAGATTTTATTTATTTGAGAGAGAGAGAGAGACCATAGAGGAAGAGTGAGAGGGAGAAGCAGACTCCCTGCTGAGCAGAGATCTCAACATGAGACTTGATCCTAGGACCTTGAGAACGTGACCTGAGCCGAAGGCAAACGCTTAACCAACCGAGCCACCCAGGCGCCCCTGATTATCCAACTTTTAAGAGCGCTGGTCAGTGGGCTCATGTGGTGGTAGAATGATTTCCATGGTCAAATTTCCATCAACCTCTCTCATAATATTATTACTAATGATCATTGCTTGAATCACTTATTTACTAGTGTGGTTTTAAGTTCTATCATCTCATCTACATTTAATAGCTGGAATTCTTTGGTAGCAAAGAACTTTCTCTCATCAACCAGGATTATGTGGTTACTCTGAAAATTTTTCTCTACTGGTCAGGCAGGGTAAATGCTTAATTCCTTCCCATTAACAACTGATTTTCAGAGGAAGGAGTTGGTGTCCTAGTACCTCCAAGAATAGCCATTAATTACTTTTTGTTCTGTTTTACATTTTTGGTCTGCTTGCTCACTCATCACCATGAACTCACAGATTATACTCAGTGTGTTTCAATCCACTGTAGTCTTTCTTGTTGATGTTACAATTTGATGTTTAAGTCAGTGGTCCCTTCAAGTTGACTACTGAGCCCCTTTCATGTGACCCTGTTTGTTTGATTTTCCCATCCCAGACATGGAATTGGGAATTTCTTTAAAGGCCCTGATAACTTTTTTTTGGGGGGGGGGATAGTATTTAGAAACAATAATCTGGGGGCCAGAGGTGCTTATTGCTGCTGAGTTGTCCCTTATTTCTAGGTCTCTTCAGGAAAAAGGTTAGTAACTACATATTTAAGAAACAAAATATGAACTCTAACATTTCCATTTAAAATTTAACATTATATAAGGCTTTAACTTAATATTTTTCTCTTACACTGAAGGTTTTGTTCTGACTGCATAAACATACTCATTTATTATATCCATGACAGCTGAAAAATTACAATGCCAATATTGCCATTAACAATAAAAACCACTGAATGATTTACAATTTCTTTGCAGTTCTTTTTGTCTAAGGGTGTTTAGTCCAAATACGGGGTTCTGAAGTCACTCCCCAATTTCTTTTCTACTGTCATAATATGATATTCAGTTACGTACACTTATTTCAGTTAGTTTCCAAATTCTAGGTTTTGTCTTTTTTTCTTAATTTTCTTTTTCCCCAAGTTTCTAGAGGGTGTTAATCTTTTACTTCTCTATTTTTATAATAGCAGTTTATAAAATTGGGAAATTAACCCTCCTCCTATTACTTAGGTAAAAATATTTCTCAGTTTTACATATCTTTTCACTTGGCTTGTTTTTTTTTTTTAACCAGGCAAAACATTTATTTTTTTTATTTTTATGTAGTTGAATTAATTGCTTTTGGGTTTTAAGGCAGAGTTTAGGAAGATTTCTCCTTTCCAGATTACAAAGAAATCCATATAAATTTCATTCTGGTATTTGAATAGTTTTATTTTAACATTTAAATTTCTAATAATTTGGAATTTATCCTGGTATAAGGTACAAATCCAATTTTGTATTTTTCCAAATGGCTACCACTTGTCCCAATATCATTTATTTAAATACCCACTCAAATAGCTGATTTGAGATTTTCATCTTTATCACGTCCTAAATTTCACATACACTGGGGTGTCATTTGGACTTTCCCACCAGTCCGATTGGTCTATCGGGTTGTTTATGCATTGCTACCATCGAGACCATACTGTTTTAAGTGCGTAGGCACTTATTATGCCTTAATATCAGATAGCTAGAGCTTTCTCCCCCTTCTCGCCCATCCAATATTGCTCGTTTGTCAAGGTTTTCCCTGCTATTCTTTCTTGTATATTTCTCCATATGAACCTTATAATCAACCTGTCTGGCTCCAAGAAAGAAGAAAAGAAACTAGTCTGTATTTGTTTAGGAATCATTCAATTTGCAGATTAAACACAAGTGAGAGCTTTAAGTTTTATCTTCTTATCTAAGATCAGGACATAGCTTCCCATTTGTTCAAGTCTATTTTTATGCCTGTCAGGAGTGTTTAAAAGTTTTCTTCATACAGGTTTTGCTCATTTCTTGCTAATTTTATTCCAAAGAACATTATACTAATAGTTCTTACTGTAAGTGGGGCCTTCTAGTAAACCTTCTGATTGGATACTATTTGTATGTAGGAAGGCTGCTGATTTCTTAGGCTACTTTTTAATCCACTTAAAATAAATGGTATTCTTTAGCTTGCTAAAACCAAATAGAGATTTAATTTTTAATTCGATTTTGTCTGGTGGAAGGAATAATAGCACTAACCCTTTCCCACAAGCATATTACCACTGTAGGATTTAAGTATGTTTCACAAAGGAAGACAAAAACTCACCTTGGTGTATTCATCTTTGGCCTTGGTGAGCATTCGTACGATATCTACTTCCTTGCCCTCTCCTGAATTGAGGATCATTGGGGAGTTTCCTGTTCCACCTCCCTGATGGGCTTTCAACTGTTCATATTGAGTTAGGCTAGAAAAATAGAGGGGAAAATCCACACAAGAAAAACGAACTCAACACAAATGGCTTTTAAAACCATCTAATTCCCACCCACTTGTTTTTAACTTTTTTTTTTTTTTAAGATTTTATTTATTTATTTGTCAGAGAGAGAGAGCACAAGCAGGGGAGCGGCAGGCAGAGTGAGAGGGAGAAGCAGGCTCCCTGCTGAACAAGGAGACTGATGCGGGGCTCCATCCCAGGACCCTGGGATCATGACCTGAGCCGAAGGCAGATGCTTAACCCACTGGGCCACCCAGGAGTCCCCACTTGTTTTTTATCTTGTTGTAGTCATAGTAGAAGTAAGACTGCTTAGGAAGTGAAAGAAGAAAAATGAGAGTTGAGGTTCTGATAGAGAATACATGTATGAACCCAGAGGAAGGGTGGCCAAACGATGTCCTGCAGGCCAAATCCGGCGCACCATGTGTTTTTGTAAAGAAAGTTACAAACAGGGGCGCCTGGGTGGCACAGCGGTTAAGCGTCTGCCTTCGGCTCAGGGCGTGATCCCGGCGTTATGGGGTCGAGCCCCACATCAGGCTCTTCTGCTATGAGCCTGCTTCTTCCTCTCCCACTCCCCCTGCTTGTGTTCCCTCTCTCGCTGGCTGTCTCTATCTCTGTCAAATAAATAAATAAAATCNGGTCCTGCAGGCCAAACCCGGCGCACCATGTGTTTTTGTAAAGAAAGTTACAAACAGCCACAGTTACTGATTTATGTATCATTTACATTACAGCCAGCTTTCACACCATGACTGCAGAGCTGAGTAGTTGTGACAGACTATGGCCTCCCAAGGCCTGAAACACTATCTGGTTTTTTTTCAGAAAAGTTTGCCAACTCCTCATTTAGAGCATTTGAAAGGACATTAATTGCTGAGGAAACCCAATTTAGAGTTCTCAAACATTGAGCAAACTGCGTGCAAATCGAGATCCCTCCCCTTCCTTGTTTCAACGTCCCTTATAGTCAAAGCAAAATTGATCTGAGCAACTCAAATATTATACTCCTCTGGCAATTTATAAACAGCAGAGATTCCATTCTAGAAGGGGGGCATTTAAAAAACAAAATGGAGCAACGAAGAGTGTCTTCTGTCTTCCTGAAGACAATACAGGAGAGAGACCAGATCGCTCCTATATGGTGCCAGGTAACATGGAGAAAGACACTTTTTCCTTTGTGTGCTTTGATTTTCAGCTCAAATTTTTAAAACGGCCATGTCATTTATGGTAAAAGACATCTGAGAACTTATTGGGAGATCTAATACTAACTGAGGAAGGGCTCGGAATCCACACACATCAGCTGCTTATTGCTAGTCAACAATCAATTTCCTGCCCCAGCTGTTAAGTAATTACTGCAGAATGCTAACAGTTTGAACAGGGGCTCTTGGCTGAGACACAGGGTATTTTTTCATCTATATGAAATCCTGCTATTATTATCCGTTGTACAGTTTACAATAACATGAATGTATTAGGAACTAGTTGCTATGGGGTAAATACCAGTTTGAACACACTTAATCACCATCCGCAACGTGAGCTGGTTACCTACAATTAGCTGTTGCTAGATTTTCAGAAATCTATTTATAAAAAAGTGTTCCCCACATTTCATTTTTGGGGGTCACTTTTTAGTCATTTCATTGCCCCAGGATTTAAAATTGGAAAATGGTTCTTTTACAGATGGAGATGTTTTGTCAAATCTGCGTGGGCAGCAGCCATACTGTGTGCTCGATGGAGCCTATCACCAGGTGAGATACAGCACGTGTAGGAAACTCATTTCATTCTGAGGCTCTAAACCATCCCCATAAAGCAGGGACATAACTGCCTCATAGGGAGCGGCCTCGGGGCTCAAGAACTGGTCGAAGAGTTGACTAGTCACAGAGGAGACAGCACGCTTACCTGGGCTGCCCTCTCAATGCAGTCAGGGAGCCAAGACCCCGATTTAAGTGTCCCAAAATGCAGGTGAGACAAACCACAAGGTTATCAAGAGATTAAAAGAAAAAGAGACTTGCAAACAATGAATCATGGAACACTACATCAAAAACTAATGATGTACTGTATGGTGACTAACATATCATAATAAAATAAAATTTAAAAAGAAATAAAAAATAAATTAAAAAAGGGACTGCCTATTGATCACTAAACTAACATTAACTTCGATATTTCCAACAAGATTGAAAATAAAGTCTATCCTAAGTACTCACAGCATTTGAGAGGGCAAGAAACTCTGCTTCCACAACCATGGATATGCAGTTAAAGGAAAGTGTTTAGGGCGGGAAGGAAAGATCTTAGAGAATGTGTAGCAGCCTTTAAAATGTTCCAAATGTTCTTTTTACTGACAGCTATACTGATAACTTTTCAGAGAAAAAACCCTGCTAATTTACAAATGAGGAAAATATTGAAGAAAACTACCATCTGCCACAATTCATATTATAGATATTTCACACATGCAGAACAAAAATGAGGTGAACTGTTCTACATGATAAACCTTACCTAGTAAAATGTAAAAAGTTGTGACTTTTTCATTTAAGTGATAGTAAATGTTTTCCTACCACGGTGGAAAGGACTGCTGTAAGAGCTACATTCTGCTAAGAGTATAGTGGAGTTACACCGAGAAACACAAATGAAAGCATCATGTCCAGAAAAATACTTAGCCTTTCAGCACCTACTTTTTCATAAGCTCTGCAATTCTTTGGCATTCTTCTTTATCGTAAAACCAAATCCCATAAATGGACACTGCAAAAAAACGTATCAAACAAATTATGAGGACCTTCAAAATTACAAAATGGAAAGAAATTCCCTTTCCAACTTAAAGAAAATACATACTTATGGATAAATGAAACCAATCACTGGAGTTTAAGCTTGAAAACCTAGTGTTGGAATTGTCTAAGACCACACAGAACTCTGGAGTGGTCTTATGCATACACAGGGACACATACCTCCCCCCAATAAACTGGACTGTCCTTAACAATATAGCACCTGAAAGTAACAGGCATTTGGCAAATGCTTCTTAAATGAATCAATACAGATTGAGGGTGAAATCAGAATTTCTGAACTCCTGGCTTTTAAACGTTACTGTGCCCAGACTCCATTTGCCCATTTATACACATATTTCATCTTTATTGAGAAGCATCCAGAAACCTGATGCACGAAATTAGGCCTAGAAACCTCTCTTCCTCCTTCTCCACCTCCTCCTCCCAGGAATATGTGCTGAAAAACTGGCTTTGTAAGCTGTTAGTTAGGACACAGTGCAGGAAAAAGTAAAATTCAATAACAGATCTCTGACTTCAAAATGCCTGTATGGGAAATTTACAGCTGCTGAAAGATGAGATGGGACCATGACTTAATCATTTAGTAATGAAAGAAAAATGTGGTATAATGGAGCTACGGATTCATTTAACAATTTTCAAATAAATTGTATACTTTAGTATGTGCCTATCTACATCATTTTTATAGCAAAGGCTAAACAGTTCCAGAATACATTTATAAAGATCTAGTTGAGGACCTGGTGCTATTAATCATATAAATAACACATTAGCTACAGACACGTTTTCAAACGCTTCATTGAAAACAGCAGCATTGCTATGATAGGGCAATGAAAACCAACAAAATATATTTTTTAAAGGAAAAACTTTTTAAAATTTAAACATTCAAAATATTTAATTCTATGAATATTATTTGGTCATTAAAACAGCTGTGATACTTTGACAACTCTTCCCCCACCTACCTGACCAATGCCTCAGTGTGGGATTTCTGCTTCTTGTCAGTAATGATTCAGATAACAAAAGCTTCAGGAAATGTCTTCTTAGTGCTATTTTAGGCAGATTTTTTTTAAAAGGAACCCCATAAATCTGAATTACTCACTTGCCAAAAGGTGGCAACGGGGTTTTAAACTTTTTGTATGATTAGTGTGCCAGGGTTTCTTACCAACCTACATGTGAAGAGGGAAGAAAAAGAATGGAAAGAACGCTCCAGCATTTTCTGGAATAGAAGCATTTTATCCTCTTAGAAATACATACACATATTCCTCTTTAATACATTGATAATCTTTTGAAAAAAGGATACCTGAGTTCTGAAGCCTATGTGCAAAGCGAGCCTTAATATGAAAAAGAAATTCTTTTGTCTCAAGATCATTAAATGTGTATCTTAAAACTTTTCATTCAAGATTGTTAGCAGTCCATCCACACTAAGGTCCTACTCTGACTGCCTACACACACTGTGACACACTGTGACACACTAAAGCATAAGTACAACAGATCACCGACATTCAAAGACAATAAATCTGAATATGTTTGTGTCTTAGGCTGGTTTTAATTTTAGTTATAAAGCTAACAGCTGAGTCCACTTTTTTGGTTACAGTGATAACTTACTTTCCTGGGAGACTGGGTTTTCCAAAACTATCAGAAAAGAAAGGTGGTAGGTAGCAGGAGAGAAAAACACAGCATGACTAAGAAGATCCAGGCCCAGTGGCAGTGGGGAACCAGCCATTTGTGCCTGGTCTGTAGGATATATTAGCAGAAATGCTCTGAGTGTCATTTTGTTTGTTTGTTTGATGTTAACACATTTGTGTCATCTGACATAAGGACTTAGGTTTTCGTAAGAGCTGGATGCCAAGGAAACTGTTGATACAAACAGAAAAGCAGTTTGACAGTGTCATTATCATGAGATAACTGAAATGTAGATTTAGGGAGGAAAAATGCTATGAAAACATCTTTCAGATGTCAGCGCAGAATGAAGGGAAGACCAGGTTTGTAATGACTATTTAAGACTTTGGGGAGATTTCTTTAGGACCTGACTATTTATCTCTAAACAACATGCCTTCAAGAGTAAAATGGGCTCATTTTGAAATAGCATTTTTCATCCTCGTTAATATTTGGTTTGAACGTAAAATCTAACTAGTCAGTGGAGAAAAAACCAGATTTACCAACAGTCCTGGCTACTGAAGGGTAGCACCAAGATAAAATGTCAAACCAGGCCTAAGTTTTTTCTCCTTAAAATAGTTTTGTGACTTGCGTTACATTCCAGCGGGAGAGGGGCCGCGGTTCCGTGAACATGCATTCCAACCGAAGTTTTCTGCCTCTTGGGCCCCAGGTCTCCCAAGCCCTGGACAAACCTATCACTCTTCCCGCACGAGAGGGTGTATCAAAGCAGCTCGTGGTGATATATAAAAACCAGAGATCATCATGCCTCAGGGAGGTGATGAGCTGACAGGCTGACAGAAACCATTAACTTCACATTTCAATCCCAGTTTTCCTGTAAAAGCCACTGGGTGAGAGGCCCATCCTTAGGGAGGCAGTGAGGACGCAGGCAAGGAAGAAAAAACTCGGTTGAAAAGAACCCAAAAAGAAGGTGTGGTTTTTCGAATTCTAAGCCTGATAAAGTAATCACCGTGACCTGAATTTGCAGGGACCTGTGGGACGCTGACACGTTACTGTGGGAATGACCTCTGGGCTTTGAGAGATCACCAGGAGGGAAGCTCACGAGGGGGATATTTATTTACTTTAAAACATTGACCTGTTAGTACACATCTGGAAGTTCACCATGCTTCGAGCCTTCGGCCAGCCTGCTGCACCCGCATACCAGCCACTTCCCAGTCACCCCGCCTCCGAAGCAGAGGTGAAGTTTAAGGGCACTTTGGTGCATGAAGCTCAACTCAACTGCTTCTACATTCCTCCTGGAGGTAAGAAACCCAAAGTGGGGTAAAGAATAGGAAGAACAGGTTGAAATGTACTCCAAAATGTTCTAACGATGTCTAGAATGTGTGGCATAAGGACTCATCTTTTTGGCAGTCCTCTTCGTATTTAATACAGGACATTTCAACAGCACAGTTGCGAAATCTTGCCTAAAACTGCACTGTCTTGGTCTCTCATGCTTTGGAAATTCTCAATCAGAAACAAAACCGTGTTTGGGGTAACAGGCAAGGTAATATTGCCCTTACGTAGCTGTTGAAACATCAATCTTCCCTTTTTCTTTTAATTCTGTGTGGATGATTAAGGAAACAAAATCTCCCTATTAGATTTCATGTCTGAATATCGTAGGTACACACAGATGACAGACCAAGCAAGGTGATTGTATCTGATAATGGTATTTTCTTCTTTTTTAATTCCTTCAGCAGAAAAATCTAAAGCTGATAAAATGTTAAGAGGTTAGTTAAGAGGTCATCAGAGGCAATATGAAAATGGCCTTAAATGCACATTCATTTAGAACTCCTGGATTCTTATTAGCATGGAGCGTTAGTTCATTCTGGATGATCTTTGGGGATTTACCTCATCTAGGTTATGTTCCTAGCAAATATTTCTATACAATCTGTTCTTTTAAGACATTTATCATTTGTTGCATATTTTACCCAAAATATCTTTCAACTCAAACATGAATGGTAGCTCGCAATCTTTTAACAAGGATTCATGCTAATATTTGTGCAACTTTAAAACACAAAGCATATTTCCACACAGTTAGCAAGTAGATAATACATAAATACATAGGTAAAGTTTAAATAGGCATGAGAAGGATATCTGATTTGGTAAATGCTCTCCCCCCCGCCAACAATAATTTCACTCAAAAGCATAGGGATATATATTTCTTAGTTGGAATGCAGTTAAGAAGGCATTTAAATTCTCTTTTTTTCACTAGGAAAACTATGGAAATGTGGCAGCGTAAATCACACAAATCTCTTCTGCGCACTTAAGGATAAACCAAAATTTTAAAATTCCTTCAAACCCCATTCCTTTCATCAAGTTTTTCCCAAATGAGTGGAATAATAATCCCAATGTAAGAACCAAGAACATCTAATCATACATTTGATGTAAACACTTGTTTTTGAGACTTCACTCAAATATATTTCTTGATTTATGGTGCCATTTATCTAGTTCAAGTTTCTGTAAGATTGACCAGCTGATGATGACTGGTTACTGGTATTTGGTAGTAAGCACGCACAGCTACTACGCCCTGAAAGACCACAAGGTAGCTAAGAAATTAGAAATTTAGAACCGTGAAGTTTTAGAACTGGAAGGCAGCTGAGAAGTGTGCAGTTCAATTGCTTATTTCACTAACGAGGAATGTGTGGTCTCACAAGGTGAAATGATTTAGCCAAAGACGTCTTGACTGGTTTCATCTGTTTGCTCTGAAATATGCTCCTCCCCCAGCCTTACAAATGAAATAAATAAGACTGAATCAAGTTTTATATTTGAGTTGTAGGCTTGGTTATAAGAGACGGGAATGAGCCTTTTCTAAAACCGAGCTTCATATGGACTCTCAAGAGGAAAAAAGGCAAGAGGGAAGGGAGGAAGGAGATGAGTGTGGAAGGAAGGAAAGGAGGGGAAGGAAAGGGGGGATTCTGAGGTTTCTAGTATTGGCCATACTTTGATAGCAGTGAGTGCTAGGACACAATCACACCGCCCATGTCCTGGCAGCACAGATGGGAAACACAAGCTATGTTTGGCAGCTCCATGTTGACTCTGTACTTCCACCCCATTTGGAATGCTTTGCACTAATAATGTTTTCCTTCCTTATGTTCTTTAATGCCTTTCAAGTAATGTTCTTTCATTTACCTTTTGCCTCAGCTCTACTGACCAAACACGGACAAAATCCTGTAAAACAAAATCTTCGCTGGCCACACAGAGTCTACATAGCACTGTTATCTTTGGCCCCTGGTCTGGTTCTTTTCACATGACATAGTTTTACCGCACCTCACAAATCAGTGATCCCGTGATCTCAAAATATTGGAAAGTTCACAGTAGATGAGAAGCAGTTTCTATTTTATGGGTAACTAATCCTCATGAACATCTTGGGAGAAACAGTGGAAAACCGAAATAAATACTGTGACGCAGAACACCCTTTTCTATAAATAAGTAACTTCATTAGGAAGTTAACGCCAGAAACAGCAACAACAAAAACAAGCTCTCAACCACAGCATTAAACTAATTTGGATTAAATTAATACGTATCTCCAGCGATAAACTAGCATTTATTATTTTGAAAGAAAAGGATGGATTTATCTTTTTAAAAGTTTTTATTATAACAAACGCACGTTATGTCATTAGGCCTTCCTAATCTCCACAGAGGTCATTATCCTCCCAAAATGAGACTCCAGAGGTCTGCTACTGGCCTCAAGTTCATGAAAGGCCAGATGGAATCTTTTTCATGACACACTAACTTCCTAATTTTATTTATTTCAGGGGAAAGTTCCTTTAATTTAAGAGATTTAACAGAGTAAATAACCATTTAAAAAACTAGGAAGCAGAAAAAGTCATCGGTAATAATAAATATAAATAGGAACAACATATCCTGTTTTGTTGGTCATTTAAATTTGTATTTTCTTTTTGTTCAAAATCCTGCTGATTAACTTCAAAACTTCTTAGACTGCAAATAACAAACATGGGTTCCCCGAAGTGTCTTTCCCCCTCTCTGAGCTAACAGTCCTCCTGAAGACTCAGGTTTTCCCATTCCTCTCGGGATAAATAGCCTCAACTTCTCTGTTGTTCCTGTAGATTTTTGGATATCCTTGGACCAAAAAAAAAAAAAAAAAAAATTGAGCACACACCATAATTATTTACACACCGTTTCGTCCACTAGACTATGAGCTCCAGCATAATGACTGGCATGTGGTAGAGATCAACAAGTATTTGCTGCTGAACTGAAATCAGACCTCAAGATCCTATATTATCAATTCTCCTTGTAATGCTAATATTAATAGTTATCATATTCTGGGCTAATTACACATCACAGACTAGATACCCTAGATCCTCTGTATTCAGTGATCACAACCTCTACCAGGGATTACAGCATGGGGTTCCTACAGTGCTCCTTTACTTCTCTTTCTAACTGGAGTTCATTTAGCTTTAAACATTTGGTAACCTTAGGCATTAGTAACGTTGATGGAATTTTGTCATTAGGGGACGAGCTCCCTAGGATTGTATATTTCTATTGATCCAGCACTATGCAAGCACTAATGTATTCATTTTATGTGTGTTTATTATTACAACAATTCTACCATATACCAGTCTTCCTGATTGAATACCTGTCAGGCCCTGGCAACTAAGAGCTCAAAGAATGCAATTATTCTGCAAAATCACATGGATTTATCTTCAAAGTATAACTAATAGTACTTCGATCTAGCAGAAAAAAATAATTCAAATTCCAGTCGTGTCTGATAATAGTAATCTGAAGCTTACATGTACAAGTACCTAAATTATCTTAAAAACCTAAGATTTATATGCAATGTCAATTATTCCAGCAACACATTGAAAACGTACTATCTTAAGTGAATCTCAATGTAGCAAAGTAAGTCTTATCTCACACAACCGCAATTTGCAAAAAAATACATGTTTAACCTAAACATAAGAATATTTCTACAGGTCAAAACTTGTTCCAATGAAAAGCAGACTTCCTCATATTTCAATCAGATTATTTAACCAAGTGTTTAAGAATTATAGGAATAGCTTTGCTGAAAGTACCCTACCTATAATGTATATGATCAATGAAAAATTTCTAAGATTTTATATAGCGTTGGCCTTCCACGAGGAACTGAATACTGTTTCTTGATTGAAGGAAAGTGAGCCAGAGTTTCTGTACTTTTTCCAATTTGACCTTATCTAGAATTATGGATATAGGAGATACTACTTTTTCCAAAGCCCTTTATGTTATACATAGTTGAATCATGTTTTGGTCCCACTTAAATTAAATTAGAGCTCTAAGGCTGTATATAAGATAATTCTAACAAAAATTCTTGGCTAAAATTGTTTTCTTTCTCCAAAACCCATAAGAACATGAAGATTTGCAATTTTTCCTTTTGCAGGTTAAGAAGAAAATTAATCCAATAGTTTCAAATTGATTATTTGAAACTATTTTCTAAATGATTTTTGGACAAAAATCAGTAATATAAAAAGACAGACTCTAAAAGAACAGATATGAACACTCGGTGTAGCCATAATGAGCACTTACTATATGCAAAGCACTGTGTTAGCACAGGAAAACTGAAAGATGCTTCACACGTTAACATTTCAGAATGTGTTTTGGAATCCAGTTTTTGCTCTGCCAAGATTTAGACTTCTATCATGCCAAACTGGGCTCTCAGAAACAAAATATAAAATACAGTCTATCTCTAAGCCACAAACGTAGTGTATGAATCCAAACAGCATCACTATGCAGATGTTTCTTTGGTAGAAGTAGAGAATCTTAAAAGTGTTTATGGTTCAGGATAAAATAAAAGTGACTTCACTTTAATTTCACTCTTACATAGTATCTGTGTATCACCTTTGCCACACGAGTTCTTCATCTAGGCATGCCAGATTGCTAAGTCAAATTAAGTTTAGAAATGCTTATACAGTTTCCAATTAAATTCATCTGACAGTCCTATACCCAGTGAGTCCCCTACTAATAAATGATGAAAGTCTGGAGGCTGCATAAATTGGGTGGTCAGGATGAAGAGAAGTTTTGTTTATCCACCTCGTGTGTGTGTGTTTCAAGGAGCCACAAGGTATCACAACTCAATACAGTAAAAAACAACATGAAACCTAGACATACCACGTGGCTCACGAGGGAAATTTTGCTTTACGTGAGGCTTTTCAGAGCCTTCTTTAATTGATAGGATGTCAGTTATTTAGATTAATAGTATCCTTTAGAGTTTAGATCTTTTCCTTTCAACATGAACTGAGCATTGACAGAACAAAAGAGTAATTCTGGATTAAGGTCAGAGTGACAAGTTTCATCACTCAAGTCACAGTAGATGTATAACCCTTAATCGTATATTAAAACACATTAGCTTTCTGAGCAATGATGCATAATAAATAGATCAATTTTTCAGTTAGAATGGCAAAGGAGACTTACAGATACAGAGTAAGATTCAGTGACCACATTATAATTTTTAAATTTTGGTGGTCTTTCTCTCTCACTAAGAAGCACAGGCTTCCAGCTGGTAGGAAGAATCCTTGAGTATGGTGACTAGCATAACATAAGAAAAAAAAAAAGGAAAAAAGAAAATCTTTGGTTCTCTAGTGCAACCAACGGTGCTCTCACATACAGAAGAGCAAGATTGAATAGGTTACCTATTCTAATTGCATATGAAATGTCAAATTCCTTGTCTCCCATTCCATACTGCACATGATTTGAATGAGTTTACTTTAAGGATCTTTTATCACTGGACAGATCCTTAATAGAACATTCTCTTCTTATTCCTGGAAATACTAAGATTCTGCCTAGCAAGAATGTCAAGTATTTTTAGCCATATAATTACTTTAAAGATGTTTCTTGACTCCAGAGGGCTTCAGGAGTTCAGTAAAATCCCTAAAGTTGTATGCATGCAAAATGATGTGTATATATGCAGACATGTCTGAGGTAGACAAGTATAAAGCATAGACCCCCCCCGCCCCCGCCCGGAACAATGCCTGACACATAACAGGCAATTAAAAAATATTGCAAGGGCAGGCAGGAAGGAAATTCATCAGATTCTCAAAGGGATTTGTGACCCAAAGAAGGCTAAGAACTACTATTTGAGGATCAATACACCACTAGATACCTTAGAATGGAAAAATAAACTCTCAATTATCTGTGGGCAGATAATGTGACTTTCATTTTCTCAGTAATAAATTTACACAGAGTTCTCTTTTAACCTTTCAAATTGCTTTTGTAATAATTGCCTGAATTGATTTGAAGGTTAAGAAAACAGATAATAAAGTCTTGAGGTCTTAGAATTTGTTAAGTTGTAAGACCTTTTATTCCTCCACGTGGCCTGAAGTCTAGGAGAGGGCTTAAAAAGACTTCACATCCTCAGCCACAGCAAGGGTCAACCACACAGTTCAGCTTCCGTTACTGGTTTGCGTTATTAGCTTGAGAGGTGGGATTTTCTTCCCTTTTCCCCTCCTTCCTCCCTCCCTTCCTTCCTTCTTTCCTCCCTCCTTTCCTTCCTTCCTCCCTCCCTCCCTTCTTTCGTTCTTCCCTCCCTCGCTTCCTTCTTTACTCCCTCCCTCCCTTCCTTCCATCTTTCCTCCCTCCCTCCCTTCCTTCCTTTTCTTTCTTTTTTTTTAAAGTAGGCTCCATGCCCAGTTTGAAGCCCAACCTGGGGCTTGAACCCTGAGGTCAAGACCTGAGCTGAGATCAAGAGTAGGACATTTTAATGAAGCATCAAACTTTACATCGGAATCTAGGGATGTACTGTATGGTGATTAACATAATAATAAAAAAAAAAGAGTAGGACATTTAACCTACTGAGCCACCCAGCTACCCTGAGACGTGGGATTTTCAATCTCTACCCTGAAATGGCCAACAGGGAGGAATTTCAGAAAGCTGAGCTACTTTTGGCTCTTTCTCAATTACCCCAAGCATAACGTCTTCAAAGCTGGACAAAAACATCAGACATATGTCCATGGAGGACAATTCTAGAATTAATATAAATGATTTGGGAATTACTTTAAGTACATTTTATGTGTCTATTTCTTATCTAGATGTGTTCATTTTCGGTGGTTATTTGGTACCACAGAACAAAATATTAAGATATAGTCTCTGTAATTTATTACTCATGCCACTGCTTTCTCAATAGCCTAGATAATCAATAACCAAACAATTAATGGCAGTATACTGAAAAAGAAAACATTTTACGACATGTATTCAAAGTATAGTGAGCAATGTTTCCAAATTATGACCTACCTTTGTTTGCAAATTTGGCTTTCTTGCTGCTATTATTTATTATGGCTATGCCCAGGTGCATTTCAACTGGGGCTTGGAAAAAATTAAAGCCTATACCTCATAATATGCTTTCTAATAGCCATCAAGAAAGATCTTACTAATTGCTTACCATATATTAATTGTTTACTATATATTTTGTTCTAGGAAAAGGACTGCAGAAGAAATGCTAGGGCTTCTCTCTGCCAGAAAATTGACTTTAAAAAAATGACTCTTAAAGGGGAAATGAAAAGTTAATTCCTTCCACTCAGGAAAAAAGATTACGTTGTACAGGTTTTCACATATTCAGCAAAAAGAAACCTTTCTTCTTTGGCCACGTGGAGGAAGTAGATGGCCTAAGACAGAGGAAAGGGGTCATAGCCTTCCCAACAATCTGAAAACTAGAAACTCAAAACTATTTCCATCACCTCAAATTACTTAAAACTTTCAGTTGAGGTCATGTTACATGAAAGGTTTTGGTATCATTTTGTTTAAAATCCTGGAGATGTGTTTTAGAATCAGGACAGTTCTACAACCAGGTTGAGGAAGCCAAGATACAAACTTGAGAAGAGTTAGTATAGCATTCTAATCAACTTAGAAGAAGAGATCAAGATGAGATGAAGCCCTGGTTAATAAATGCCAGGATAAAACAGAAAGGCCACCAAAGATATTTAAGTATTCATTTATTTAAGGTCTTCTTTGATAAGGTTCAATTATTTCTATTTTTAAAAATTGAACAATACTTTATATATGATAAAAGGCACAGAACTTAAAGTGTTTTGTTTGATGAATTTTGGCAATAATACACTCTCAGGTAATCAACCACCCAAAACAAGACCTAAAACATTGTCATCACTTATTTTCAGGCAACAACTACAACATTTCCACCACCAACCCAGCAGACACAATCGTTTTCTGCCTTCTATCACCATAGATTGGTTTTGCCTGTTCTTAGACTTCATATAAATAGGATCATACAGTATATACTGTTTTGTAGATGGCTTCTTTTGCTCAGGATGTTTTTGAAATTTATCCATGTTGTTGAACCAATTGGTAGTTCATTCCTTTTTATTGCTAAGTAGTATTCCCTTATATGGATGTACTAAATTTGCTTGTCCATTTACTTATTGATGAAGGACATCTGGGTTATTTCCAGGGTTTTTTTTGGGGGGGGGGCTGGCAATTATAAATAAAATTGTTATGAACATTTGAGTAAAAGTCTTTGTGTAGACACGTTTTCATTTCTTTTAAGTAAATACCTANTAAATTTGCTTGTCCATTTACTTATTGATGAAGGACATCTGGGTTATTTCCAGGGTTTTTTTTGGGGGGGGGTTGGCAATTATAAATAAAATTGTTATGAACATTTGCGTAAAAGTCTTTGTGTGGACACGTTTTCATTTCTTTTAAGTAAATACCTGTAAGTGGAACCTGTTGGATCATATGACAATTACGTTTAAGTTTATAAGAAATTGTCGAACCATACTCCAGTGGTAGACCATAGTACCTTCCCACCATCAATGTATGACAGTTTCAGTTGGATAATGTCAATTTTTAAAATTTTGGCCACTTTACTAAGTTATGTGGTATCCTCATGCAAGTTTTAATTTGCCTATCCATCCAATGTGTGATAAGCATATGAAAAAGTGCTCAACACAATTAGTTATGACAAAATGCAGATTAAAACCACAATGAGATAACACTTCAGAACTCCAAAAATAGCTCAAGTTAAAAGGAACAATGTCAAGTGTTGACAAGGATATGAAACAATTAGAACTCTTATACATTATTGGAAAGGGAATACATAGGGATACAACTTTAGAAAACTGTTCAGCAGTATCTACTAAAGCTAAACATCTTTATACTATACATAAAGTGGTTGGTAAAAATTCAAAATAAGTAAGTGCATATATCTACCTAAACACCACGGGCCAGAATCCTCATGACAACTTTATTCACAACAGTTCACAACTAGAAATAATTCAGATACCCACTAACAGAAGAATAAGTTAAAAGACTGCGCTATTTTGAGGCTATGGACTACTACATAGCAATAAAAAGGAATAAGCTATTGCTACACACAATAACTTAGAAGTTCCTGATGATTACTGTTGAGCATCTCCGTATTGGCTATTTATATACCTTCTTTTGTAAAATGTTAAATATTTTGCCAAAATTTTAAAAAGATTTATTTATTTGAGAGAGAGAGAGACAGAGAGAGTGCAAGGGGAGGGACACAGGGAGGGGGAGTGAAACAGACTCCACTTGAGCACAGAGCCCGGTGTCAGGATCTTGAGATCATGAACTGAGCTGAAGTCAAGAGTCGGACACTTAACTGACTGAGCCACCCAGGCGCCCCAAATATTTTGCCAATCTTAATTTTTTTATTTTTTATGTTTTTTTTATATTATGTTAGTCACCATACAGTACATCCCCGGATTCCGATGTAAAGTTCGATGATTCATTAGTTGCGTATAACACCCAGTGCACCATGCAATACGTGCCCTCCTTACTACCCATCACCAGCCTATCCCATTCCCCCACCCCCTCCCCTCTGAAGCCCTCAGTTTGTTTCTCAGAGTCCATAGTCTCTCATGCTTCATTCCCCCTTCTGATTACCCCCCCTTTCTTTATCCCTTTCTTCCCCTACCGATCTTCCTAGTTCTTATGTTCCATAGATGAGAGAAATCATATGATAATTGTCTTTCTCTGCTTGACTTATTTCACTCAGCATTATCTCCTCCAGTGCCGTCCATGTTGCAGCAAATGTTGAGAATTCGTTCTTTCTGTCAGCTGAGTAATATTCCATTGTATATATGGACCACAACTTCTTAATCCAGTCATCTGTTGAAGGGCATCTAGGTTCCTTCCACGCTTTGGCTATTGTGGACAATGCTGCTATGAACATTGGGGTGCATATGGCCCTTCTCTTCACTACGTCTGTATCTTTGGGGTTTTGCCAATTTTTAAATTGGGTTGTTTGTCTTCCTATGACTGAGTTTTAAGAGTTATTTATATACTGGATGTAAGTACTATGTCAGATACATACAGTGTAAATATTTTTTCCCAGTCTGTGGCTTGGCCTTTTCATTTTCTAAAAGGTATTTTTAGAAGAAAAGTTTTCGATTTGATGAATTTTTCCTTTTGATGGGATACAACTTACCATTTTTTCTTTTATGGTAAATGCTTACAAGATTCAATTTAAATCTACTGTTTGGTAATACTACCTGTTTTTAACCATTTTTGATAAAGTGTTATAGATTCAGTTGCTTCTATAAACATGGAAAAAGGATTTCTTATTTAACTCTCAGATAAAGTATTTATAGCATAGACCTTACTGTTTAAACCATATGATTGCGGCTTAACAGGGCCATTGGAAAATAGGAACATGACTTGTTTTCATGTATCATAATTAAAATACCAACTCTGGCACAGTGAATAAACATAAATATCAAATCAGAATGTCTCAATAAAAGTAAAACAATTTGAAGGAAACATTCTATAAAATGTTTTTTAAAGCTTAAAGTTTAATGAAGAACTTTCATGTAAGATTAAATTAACATTTTCCTACATTATATATCTCTTCTTAGAATTATTAAATTTCTCAAGATGAGGATACACGAATTCTCAAAACTTGCAATAATTTCTAGGACTTTCAGGTAAATGCTACTACTATCTATATAAAATCAACCATGAGGAACAGAGGAATTCCTGTGTAAGCTGCTGAAATTCTTTAGTATTTTGAATTTCTATCCAGGAACCACCCAGAGCTTTAAGTTATATTTATTGCCTGTTGGAAAATGCTCCAAAAGAAAAAAGATTGAAGAAATAGTTGTTGGTTAAGTTTTATAGGTTACCTTGAATAAAGAAATCTAATAAAAACAGTTCAGTACTCATTGCAAATATTTAATAGTACACACTTAATGCAAGGAATTAAGTGTTGCAGGGGAGTAGGATACCTTGCCTTGTAGGAGCTTACACTCTAGTAGAGAAACTAAGGCATATATATAAGATAAAATATAAGTACTAGTAAGTGCCTGTTGTGTATTTCCAGCTCAGCATTTAGATCATTTTGAACGTTTTAATTTATATATCTGTCTTGTGTGCTAGGATAGTAATCTCTAAGAGGGAAGGAATGTATCTTAGTCGTTACTGAACTCTCAAAACCCAGCACAAAATCAGTATCAATAGACAAATGCTCAATAAACACTCACAAAAGTCAAGGTAAGAGAGTATATGCTGCAGCAAAAAAATCACAGCTAGATAGAGGAATTATAAAAACATTAGGAAGAGGTCCAGTTTCAGTTGGGTTTTGAAATATGGTAGAGATTAGTCAGGGTGAGGGAGAGAATTCAAGGAGGAAAAAATAAGAAGCACGTTTAAAAGCATGGAGATAAGAAATTAAAGAGTATTCTGGGAAAGCATATAGTTGTGTTTGGTTAGAACAGAAGACAAGTGTGTAAAAGTAATGGTGCACTTGGCCAGAGACGTAAACTGGGACCTGACTATAGCAAGCTTTAAACACCTGGTGAAAATGTTTACTTGGTAGGCATTTGAGATTTTGAGCAGGAAAATGACTTGATCAGACTTATGCTTTAGGAAGATAAATCTAATAGCGGATGGAGGGGATAAGCCAGTTGCAAACTATAAGGCTAATGCTATGTCATCCTTTTCATATGTTCCTGGACTCAATTTGTTAGTATTTTGTGTGTGCGGTAAAACATAAATAACATGAAACTATTTTAACCACATTTAAGTATACAGTTCAGTGCATTAAGTACATCCATGGTGTTTGCATCCATCTCCAGAATTTTTTCATCATTCCAAACTAAACCTCTGTACCCATTAAACTCTCCATTCCCTCCTCTCTCCAGCCCCTGGTAACCACTATTCCACTCTCTGTCCCTCTGAATTTAACTATTTTAGGTACTCCATGCAAGTGGAATCATATAATATTTGTCCTCTTGTGTCTGGTTTATTTCACTTTGCATGAAGTCTTCAAGGTTCATCCATGTTACAGCATGTATCAGAATTTCATTCTGGCTGAATAATATTCCAGTATATGCATATGCCATATATTGTTTATCCATTCATCCACCACTGAACATTTGGGTTGTTTCCGCATTTTGGTTATTGTGAATAATGTTGCCATAAACATTATTTTGTTGATGGTTTTTTATATCTGTGTTTATGCGGGATATTGGTCTATAATTTTCTTTTCTTGTAATGTCTTTGTCTTGTTTTGGTATTAGGATAATGCTGCTCATAAAATAAGCTGGGAAATATTTCTTCTTCTATTTTCTGGAAGAGATGCATAAAATTAGTATTATTTATTTTTTGAATGTTTGATAGTATTTACCAGTGAAACCATCTGGACCTGGACTTTTCTTTGTTAGAAGGTTTTAAACTACAATGTCAATTTATTTAATATAGACGGGATTATTTGGGTTATTTCGTTCTTGAGTACATTTTGGTGATTTGTGTTTTTCTAGTCCATTTCACTAACTTGTCAAATCGATGGCCATGGGGTGGAGCACAGTATTTCCCTTATAATTCCTTTAATGTCTATAGAGACCCACTCTTTCATTCTTGATACTGCTCATTTGTGTCATATTCTCCCCCCGCCCCTTGATCAGTCTGGCTGGGATTTTATCAGTTTTATTGACTCTTTTCAAAGAATCTGCTTTTTATTTCACTGATTTTTTTCCTAGTTTTTGTTTTTTGTTTCATTGATTTCTGGGCTTATTTTTATTTTTTCCTTCTTTCTGCTTCCTTTAATTTGCTCCTCTCTTCAAATTTCTTAAAGTGAAAGCATGAATTATTCATTTGAGAACTTCCTTCTTTTTTAATGTATTTGATGCCATAAATTTCCCTCTAAGCCCAACCTCAGTTACATTTGACATATTATATTTTAATTTTTATTCAACTCATGTATTTTCTGATTTGTCTCCCTCTTTGACACATGAGTTATTTAGAAGTGTGTTGTTTAATTTCCAATCATTTGGGGATGTTCCACATATCTTTCTGTTACTGATTTCTAAGTTCAAATGCTTGTGATCAGAGAGTGTACTTTGTATGATTTCAATTTCTTCAAAAATTTTAAGGCTTGCTTTATGACACATGATGAAGTTTATCTTGGGGAATGTTCCACATGCACTTGAGAAGAACATGCATTCTGCTCTTGTTGGGTGGAATGTTATAAATGTCAGTTACGTCAAGTGAGTTTATAGTGTTTTTTGGGTTTCTAAATCCTTGCCATTTTCTGTCCATTTGTTCTATCAATTATGCAAAGTAGAGTACTGAAGTCTCCAAGTATAATTGCAGATTTTATTTCTCCTTTTATTTCTATTACTTTTTGCTTCACATTTCTGGAAGCTCTGTTATTAGGTGCATATTAATGGTTGTTATGTATTTTGGATAAACTGACCTTTTATGTCATGTCCCTCTTTATCGCTGGCAATTTTCTTTGTTCTAATGTTTACATTGATATTAATATAGTCCAGCTTTCTTTTAATTAGTATTTGCAAAGTATATCTTTCTCCATCCTTTTACCTTTAACCTATCTATACCATTACATTTAAAGTGGGTTTTTAAACAAACAGCATATTGCTGGGTCATGATTTTTTATCCGATCTGACAATCTCAGTCTTTTAATTGGCATGTTTAGACCATTTACATATACTGTTTCTAATATGGTTAGATTTAGATCTACTGTTTTATGTTTGTCTTTCCTATGTTTGGCTCTGTTGTTCCCTCCTTTCTTGCCTACTTATGTATTACTTGAAATGTTTTTAGTATTCTATTTTATCTATTGGTATCTATATCTCTTTGTATTTTTTTTCAGTAGTTGCTCTAGGAATCACAATATATATACCTAACTTTTCACAGTATATTACAGTTTTCATTTAACTACTTCAAGTAAATGTAAAGGCTTTACACCTATATAGATCCCCTTACCCTCCCCCTTTTATTATAGTTGTCACACATATCATATCTACATACATTAACTCACCTCCTGACAACATAACAACTTTTGCTTTCAATAATCCTGTGCATGTTAAAGATCTTGAGAGGAGAAAAAAATAGCTACTTTATTTACCTATATATTTACTATTTATGTTGCTCTTCCTAAGGCATCCTGCAATTCCAACTTCCCCTTTGGTATCATTTCCCTTCAGTCTGAAGAACTTTTTTTAGCATTTATTTTAGAGCAAGTCAGCTGACAAAGAATTCTTTTAATTTTTCTTTCTCTGAGGGTGTCTTTAATTTCACCTTAATTCTTGGGGGATATTTTCACTGGAGACAGAATTCTAAATGGACAGTTCTTTTACTTCAGCACCTTGAAATGTTGCCCCATTGTCTTCTAGGCTTTATGGTTTCTGGAGAGAAATCCGCAGTCATTCAAAACATTGTTCCTCCATATGTATCATTTTCCTCTGGTTGCTTTCATGATTTTTTTTTTTTAATTTGTTTTTCGGCAGTTTGATTATGATGTTTAAGAGGCATGGTTTCCTTCGGGTTTATCCTGTTTGAGGTTCATGAAGTTTCTTGACACCATATATTTGTGTCTCATCAAGTTTGCTAAGTTTTCAGCCATTATTTCTTCAAAAAATTTTCTAAACAAGTCTTTTTCTCCTTTTTTTCTACTCCAATGACACAAATCCAGACCTTTTGATATTGTCCTACAGGTTTCTGAGGTCTTGTTTTTGTTTGTTCTATTTCATTTTGATCTCTTTCCTCTCTATTCTGCAAACTGGATAATTTCTACTGATCTGTCTTTGAATTTGCTGCCTCTTCATTCCTCTGTCATCTCTATTCTGCTCTTAAGGCCACCCAGTGAACACTGTATTATTCAGTCCCAAATTATCCATTTGGTTCTTTTTATACCTATTTCTCTGCTGAGAATTTCTCTTTACATTCATATTAAGAGTATTCAGTTTTATCTCATGGAGCATAATTATAGTAACTGTCTTAAAGCCACTGTCTTATAATTCTAACACTTAGATCATCTCAGGGTAGCCAATATTGACCGGCTTTTCCCTTGAGAGTTGATCAGATTTTCCTGGGTCTTCGCATGATTAACAATTTTGGATTGTACCAAATGTCCAACATTTTGGTTACATTGTTAAGATTCCAAGTACACTTAAAACTCCCCAGAGAATGTTTATTTTGTTTGAGAAGGTGTCTAATTCATTTAGGTTTAGATAGGAAGTTCTCTCTTGCCTTCTGTGGGAAATGGTTCTCCTGTCAGTTCCATTTCAACGCTGTGTCTGCTGTACATATATACCACTTAGGATGGTGGTTTATATTATAGGTGAGTTCTCAAAGCCTTTGCTATGTTTGTCTTTGTTACATGTATGTGAACCTCATAGGTGAGACCAGAACTTGTGTCAGTTCATAATCAGAATTAGGAGATCTTATTCAGCTTTCTCCTCTATAATCTCTCCAACTCTCCAGCTCTCAAACGCCCTTTTCCCCAGACCTCTGGCTATAAAGTCAGGGTGTCTCTCAGAGGTTCGGCCTAAGAGAGTCAGGCAATCTGCATAGTTTGGGCTGCTCACAGGGTGAAGCAAAAGAAAGAAAAAATATATAATGGGAACCCTCCCCAACCCCGCAAGTCTTTAGACCACAGGGGCCCTGGTTTCCAGTTACTGTGGCAGAGACAGGCTATTTCTTGGGATCTTCAGGTGACTGTGCCACCACCATCATTGCCACAGTAGCAGTTCAGCTTTGCACTGCAACTGGCTTCAGGGTAGGGCTAGGAGAGAGAAAAGGGGGAAATGAGGTAGATTCTTTCCACACTTTGTAGCTCACAGGAGTCTATTTCTCCAGTTCCCAGACTAAAAAGAAGGGTTTTTCTTAGTTTTTGTTGCTTTTGTCCATAGTTCTGCAACTTGGCCCACTCTTGAGTCACCATCAGGAGATAAGAAAAGAATAAAATCCAGAAATTCACCACTATATTGGTTGTTCTTCAGATTTTGATTTCCCTTCCCAAAATGCCTGTTGTTTACTTTCAGAATCTTGACTGAGTTGCTTTTTGTATTTAGAACTTTTAGTTCTAAACGGTGAGAGAGATGTCTGATAGTGAACTTTCTGTATTTTGGCTGGTGATGGAAGCTTAATCCCTTTTTGTTATAAGGAGTTATGAAATACCCCCAAGTAACAGGTAATGAGAAGCCTGAACTGGGATGGATGTGGGAAGGGAAAGGAGGAGAGAGCAGCAGAACCACTACTGAAGTAGGGCTTAGCGATTGTCTAAGAAAGCTTCGGTTTACTGTACTATTACCAGACATGCTAAAGTATAATTTATATGAATGTTTTAGCCTTACAAATAATCTGTTACTAAAAATGAGTACTACAAGAGCTCTGCCCTGCAGCTAAGGAAGTTATACTTTTAGGGATACACGTTAAGTCTTATTCTTGAGTAAATTTTCTTACAGAAATGATGCTATACCTGCTAGTGCTATATTTCACATGTGCATCATTATGATGTTACTGTGCGACTCTTCAGCATGTGCACAATGGGCTAAAAATACTCTTGCAAGTTGACTCAGAAACCTAACCAACAAAAATATTGCTTCTATGAATATATTCTGCTATTAACATTTTTAAATTTTAATTATCAAAATAATACATGTACATGATTTAAATAGCCATATACTATTTACATAATTAAATTATAATCTGCAGAGCCATATAGTGTACTATAATTATATTCCCTTCATTTTATGATACTTTGTTTTCCCAGGAATTAAGAATTGCCTCCTTCTGTTGTACTTTCTCCTTCCTCTCTGTTTTCAATGTTTCTACAGCACCACCAAACTTTCTTAACAAGAAACTATAAATGTCCCAATAGACTCAAAGTATTAGTTGTGAAGTTTTTCTTGGACACCCTTCCTGAAGCCCTTTATCCTTATACTTAAATTTAGACTGACCGATCTCTAGTTGTACAGGGGTCATTATGGGATTCCTCTTGACCATTGTTCTCAGAATTCCTTTACCTCCATCCAGCGTTTGGATCCCCTTTTTCCTGGATAGCTTATGGATCCGTCACAACAGGCCCAATTATGCTTTAGTAATAGATGACCCCCAAAATCTCAATGGCTTTCAGTGATAAAGATTTATTTCTTGTACACATTACATGTCCATCACGGGTCACTTTTACCTCTGTGCCATGTTATCTTCATTCCAGGACCCAGGCTGACACAGCAGCCTCTGCCTAGAACACTGCTGGTCATCACAACAGAAGGAAAAGAGACATGGTGAATCATGAACTAGTTCTTAAAGCATCTGCTCAGAAGTGACACAAACCACTTCTACCTACATTTTACTGGCCAAAGCAATTCACAAAGCCATCCTTGAGTTCAACAGGGTCACCACATATCCTCCCGGAGGGTGGATCAGTGGGGGCAGGAACCCAAATCACGTAGTCAAGTCTGATATCAACAGAGCAGAGATATATAATCTTTTGCAGGGAGGCAAAGCTAATACATCATGAATAATAAAGCTGTCATAGCATGACTTCCTCTTTCTTGTTTATTCCATCTTTTTCATGAAATGCATCCTCCACCCCTGTAGGTTTATGCCCCTTTTTATTCCTTTATTGTCATTTCAACAGTTTTGGGAGAACCACAGGAATGTATTCAATACACCATGTTTAACCAAAGTCCAGCAATCAATTACTTTAAAACGGAGCTGCTAGGACATGGCCTATTTGAAAGAGGAGGACTGTCTGTAATTACCATTTTCATTTACTGTATCATTTCCATTATTTAGAGCAGTTTTTCCCAGATCCTACAAATGTCAATAAAGTATTTAAACTGTGTTTCTTTCTGAATACAAAACTACACAACATGGTAAATTTACTTTAAAACTGAGGCAGAGTTTCTAAAATAACTTTATCTTAAATATCTTGATTTTGCTTTTTATCATTTCCTCTAAGCTCCAGGTTTATGTCTGCAATGAAATCAAGCAGCTTAAAAGAATTTAATTCTAGGGGCACCTGGGTGGCACAGCGGTTGAGCGTCTGCCTTTGGCTCAGGGCGTGATCCCGGTGTTATGGGATCGAGCCCCACATCACTCCTCTGCTATGAGCCTGCTTCTTCCTCTCCCACTCCCCCTGCTTGGTGTTCCCTCTCTCGCTGGCTGTCTCTATCTCTGTCAAATAAATTAAAAAAAAAAAAAAAGAATTTAATTCTACTTCTGTAGACACAGACAATGGTATATTCAACATGTTGGTCTAACTCTACCTGCCTCTGCTGTCTGTAACTTACCTTAAATCTTATGATATATTTGGGAAAATACAATCTTATTTAGTTGTGAAATGGAAAATACAGGAAATGGTTGCTAAAGGGCTATAATAGAAAAGAAATGGTCACATTCAGCTTTTTATTACATTAGTTTTTATTTGATATTCTAATAACTGAGATACAAGAGATTCTCAAAGAAAAACAAAATTGCTTTTTGAACTTTGGAGTGTGCAATAAAATGATTAAGTATTTCTTAAAAGGTAAGCCTTGCTCAAATGCATCATTCATGTATGTTAGTACTTTTACTGCTAGGGCCTGGGCTCTTAAAGTTAGGCTTTGTCAGGGCGCCTAGGTGGATCGGTCAGTTAAGCATCTGCCTTCGGCTCAGGTCATGATCTCAGGGCCCTGGGATCAAGCCCCGCATCAGGCTCCCTGCTTAAGTGGGGAGTCTGCTTCTCCCTCTCCGTTTGCCCCTCCCCCCGCTCTTGCATGCTCTCTCTCTGTCTCTCTCAAATAAATAAAATCTTTAAAAAAATAAAGTAAAAAATAAAGTTAGGCTTTCTCAGTTCAAAATTGTCACGGACCCTGGTAAGTGACTTAAATCTCTTTAATCTCAATTTCCTTATTTATAAAACAAGAATAACAGTATTTCCAAGAAAAAGTTATCAGAGATAAATAACCCATGTTAAGCCTTGACATAGTGCCTGGAGGACAGTAAATGCTCAGTAAATGTTTGTTGAATAAATGAATTTCTGTCCTTAATTAACAGCTATCTTACATTTAAAGTTTATATACGCCAAACCCAATTACATGCAAACTTAAAAACTATAAATCCTTTAATGTAATAACACTGTATATTTTGTGTTTGGTCAAATTCAAAGTTACTTATTTATTAAACATCTTTTTTTTTAATTAAATGAAGAAATTTAAAGATTTTTATTCCTTGATTTTGTTCTTCTAAATTCATCCAATCCAAGACAGGGATAACTGTCTCCCTAGATAACTAATTTTTTTTTAACTTAGTGAATCGAAAATACTCCATGAGAAAACTCACCACAAACCTAAATCAGCTCTACCTTTTGACATGTCCAAATACGGCCTATGGCACACCTAGGCCAAAGTAAAATGCCAACACTATACAGAGAGGTTCTTGGTTGCACAGGTCTTGAGGGGTACAGAGTCTTAAAAACCATTCTTGAGGGAAGCTGGCTTCATTGTTCAAAGGACGATCTATATGTTATTAGAGAATATGTAAACCATATAGGATTATTACATAAAGTATTTGAATTCTTTAGAAACATCTGAGAAGTATCTGAGACTCTGAAAGCAACATGGAGTAAACTCTTCTGTAAACCTTTGATGGCAGAGACTAAAAAGGCTTTTAGCCATAGAGACTATGGCTGCAAAGGCAATTATTACCATATATTAAGGAGAAAACAAAAAGCAAATAAACCTAGAAAGGTAAATAGATCCATTTCCTTCCATTCTTTGCTGTTCAACTGATTTCATTTCTTTCTTATGGAAATTCATTGGAAATATTTTGTTATGTATCCAAAAGGCTGCCTTCCATTTGCATTCATGTTTAATAGTACAGAGAACAGTGGAAGTGATGTAGAAAAAGAAAAAAAAAAGCAGAATTTATGGGTTTCTGTCAGGTCTGTCATCTCATTGAGCCTCACTTTTCTCATCTGCAAAATGACAGTGAAAATGTCTGCCCTACAAAGTTATGATTATGAAATACAGTAAAATAAATAAAAATGCCTAGAACAGTGCTGTTCAATGGAAATATAAGGTGAACCACAAATGTGAGCCACACGTGTAATTTTAAATAAAAAAATTAAAAGAAGCAGATGAAATTAATTTTAATAATTTATTTTATTTAACTCAATAAATTCAAAATATTATCATTTCAACAGATAAATCAATATAAAGTTATTAATGAGACTTTTTTTTACATTCTTTTTTGGTACTAATTTTTTGCAAATCAGTGTGTATTTTACACTCACAGCACAACTCAATTCAGACTGGCCACACATCCAGCGCTCCATGGCCACTTGCAACTAGGGGCTACCATATTAGACAGCAGAGGCCTGGAGCCAAGGTGAGGCTTGATGTGTTTATTATATCCAAACACTATTTCCCATCAGATAAACCTTGTGGGACTTAGGAAAGCTATTTTTAAAAATTAACCACATTAAAGAAAGTTTTTATTTTTATATTTTTGATATAGTATGTTATATAATATGTAATATTGTGATAAGAATTTAAAATAAAACACTATCTAAACTGACTAGACAAAGTATTTATCCAAAATAAGAACAACCAAAAATGATTATTATAAGTTACTCATATTCATTTATTTTATATTTATTTTTGTGATTATACTGTTAGGATTTGAATTATATATTAATTTGACATACTCAAATAATCTAAAAAAAATAAACCTGACATATCTATAAGCACACAAATAATTCAAATAACTACCATCTACAATTGATTTAACTACACTCCTAGCAAAGAAATAGGAATAAAGAACAAAATATTTCCCTATATTACTAAATTTTTCACTCAATAGGACTTACCATTGGTAAGTCATGCTACAGTTTTAATGGCTTTTTTCTAATAAAAACTTAACTGTATTCTCTAAATAACAGATGACCACCTATTCGTAGCAACTTGATTATATGTGAATATAATTATAAGTTAAAATGCTATATTTATTTCAAAACAATTCACTGGAGTTAAAACATTAAATATTATTTGTATTACATTCATTATTTAAATTACACTGAATAGTATACAGTTGGCAAATTCTTGTATCTTGATCTCAAAAGCAGGGTGGAAAATGTATGGAAAACAGTTCTTAACTGCCAGGTCTTTCTGAAAGTTAGGCACAAAGCACAGATCACGTGCACGCACAATTTATATTTAAGTATGCTCTTGTTTTCTGTGTATGGAGATGCCCCTATAGTTCATATATTTTTCAACAATTTTTCTCTGGGCTGCCCAGTAATCCAACACAGTGGTCAAATAATCACAAGAGTAAAATGGAGACAGAATATTGGATAGGCGATTGCTACATCTCGTTTCAAATCAGACAAGGACCATTTAGTTACCTAATAGAACTTCAGCATTACAAAGTGTTAGGAAATTCGTAATAACCAAAACTCTTTGGACTTTGGTTTTTCATTTACTATGTGTTCAGAAGATGGCAAAGTAGAATAGAGGCCCTCTTCCTCCAATATCCTATCAGGATGCTCAGTCAGAAGTGATACACAAGGAAAAAGTGCCACTAGCTAAATCATTAATTCTGTATCTGGAGCACCGCCTATGTGTCTGCCCCTCTGCAGTCTCCTGACCAAGAATCTGCCTCACCCAGCCCTACTCAGGTTTAAAATCACTGATGGGTTCACACTACAAACAGGTCTAGCTGCAGAAGATGGGGTTCAAATACTTACATCATCATATTCACATTGTTTTCACTGAAATTTCACAAGGAAGGAGCGATTCCCTCAACATGTGTATTTCCCAAGTTAACTGACACTGACCCTAAGAGTCACTGATACTGAACACAAACACAAAGGCCTCTACTACACATTTTTCAACACTTGGCCAAACTGCAGAAATAAAACTACCCAATGCATTAAGAAAGACTCACATCTGGCATTTCTGTAGAGAAGGAAAGGATCCTGGAGCTGGAAATCCAGGTCTTTAGTAATGGGTTCTGTCCTGTTTTCCATGCTCAACCTATTCATAATGGTGAACCCATGCTTTGGAGAAGCAGACCTAAAAATCACAAGGGTGGGGGAGGATATCAAAAGACAAATTATTCCACAGAAGTACACTTTTAGTAGAACTACTATTCGAATGTATCTCTCAACCTTTTTGTACGTATATAGAGCTTTGTGCAAGCAGACTGTACAACATACAAAGCAATGGTTCTTTACTACGGGCTAAGAGTACTAATGTACTAATTCATGTACTGCTTGGCATGTAATACATCCAGCATGACTGCCCTTGCTGTCCCTTTGGCAAAATCAAGTCCTACTTATGTAGCTATGTGTACATAGACATCTTGCTTCCCTATCTAGATTGTAAATTCCTTTAAGGCAGGAATATTAACCACTTTAAAAAAAATTACTAACAGATACTTTTAAAGAATCTTGATAGTTAATATAGACTGTACATCACAATCATATGAAGAAACTTTTTTATAGAAAACGTTAGTGTTGGTTTGAAATTGAAGTTGTAAAATTTCTTAGAAAAATGCCCCTCTGGTCAATGAACCTATGATCAGATACAGTATGTTTAAAAGATCATAGAATTCAATGCAAGCAGCAACTATTTTCTTTTCTTCAGTATAAAGGAAACAACTTCATAAACTACTATAAAAGTTTTTCTCCATAAAAAATGTGTCATTTAGTGTCTTTTTATTTTTCATTTCATTGAATAAACCTTCAGTGCCTACTCTCTGTCAGGCAGAAAGAGCCCAAATTACACAGAGTGTAACTCTAACAACTACATGTGCATTTGTCTACTCTTGGGTGACAGCCATATAGTAATCCAACTGTGCAACTTCTGGTGACAAATGAAACACCAAATGCTTCTACGCTGAAACTGAAGCAAGCAGAATTCATTTATTTACTTTAAACTAGGGCAGCAGGGTAAGCAACACACAGAAATGTTCTGAGCGATAGGAAGAAAAGGTGTTTACGTTTTAGTTTTATTTCACATTAACCATTTGATGCTACTAAAGTCGTCAAATACAGCTACAGTACTACTTAACAGAATTTTCTTTTGAGACCTCCAATTTTAAAACTGAGGGAAGGCAATCCTTGCCTAACTTATTTTACAAAAAGGTAAAGCAGCGGTGGGCATATAATCAATACTAGAAATAATCATGATAATAATTTCAACTTAAATTCTGAGGAAGAATGAAAAAGAGTTCCCAAGATCTCTGACAGAGGGTCCTCTGGAAGTGTCAAGTTTAAAAATCACCAGTGGGTGTCTCTATGAACTCTCTATTACAGAAAGCAAGCTATGGGAGGAAATAAAGAAAAGAAATAATTTTTAATAATTTTATACAGAATCAGAATTTGATTCTTCAAGTATTTCATTATCACAACAGGACCTCACCTCTCTAACAGTATGGTTACTATACCATCTCATAATTTATAAAACAGCTCAGGGGATGAATGTGCCAGTTCCTCTGAAGCAATATACGTAACAGAAGTCAAAATATTATCACCAGCAGCTCCGCTACCTGTACTAAAAACTCCCTTCTGACTTTTATGAGCTTTCTGTCATTCTCTACTGGAGAAAAACCTCAACATGCTAGAATCTGGCATCTATCTGATGGGGGGGGGGTCTGGCCCACCACCAAGTGGCGGTTAAGGGGACATGGAAAAAGCTATTCTTGAGGCGTTAGATTTGGGGAAGAGATTAAGGAACAGGGAAAGAGCTGTTTCCCAACCTAATCGTTGAACTGACAGTTCCACTTGGAACTCAGAGTATATTAAGAAATACTTGAAAATGCAAACCTACATTTGATTTGGGTACAAAAGAGAAAATACCTGTATAATTTGTTAATCTTCTGCAGTCAGAGAGAGAGAGAGAGAAAGAGCACCTAAAAATCCCTAAAACAAATCAGCGTATATTAATACATCTTTTCTTTCACTTCTCAAAAGAGTAATACTTGTATGAAATGAATGAGAAATGCACTGTGTGTGTGTGCTTGGTATAAGTCAGAGTTTATCTGTTCGGTTTTCTTTTCACACTTCAGAATTCTCAAGAGTAATCTATACTCACTTGGCAGTATGCTCTGGTGCTTTTGGAATGTTTTAGAACATAATGTAAACTAAAGTAGCCAATGGCTCTTAGGCACTCCCACCACTTTTCTAGTAAACCAACCTCCTCTACCTACTCTGACGGCCTTGCTCATCCATTCCTTTCTTTCCACTCCCACTGCGGCTTGTGCCTCCACCTACACACTCTTAAGCCATTCTTGCACTGGGCCTGCAACTGGCCTTTCTGCAATGTTCCTGTTTTGCTTGTATCTGTATGGCTGACTCTTCTCTGTATCTCTGGGCCCACAAAACGCAACCACTAGCCCTTATCACTTTCTTCTCCTTCAGAGAACACTTGTACTCTCACAGCTTCAACGACCAGTTTAAGGCCGATGACTCCAAACTCTGTATATCCATCCCTGACCTGTCCTGAAGGACCTGGCACGTCATTTGAATGCCCTGCCACTACTCCGAAATTATTTCAAAATAAAATTATCTTCAAACCAGATTCTCCACCTCTTATCTTTCCACTCTGCTCACAAGTCTGTCATTCTTTGTCTTCTATTTCAAAATCTTAGTTTTTTTTTTAAATTTCATCATTCCCTCTATATGTGAAATCTTCAAGAATTTTTTCAATTTCAACTTCTACCATTCTAGTCCATACTCCCATCATCTCATATCTACTCCATTGCAATGATCTTCTCACTGTCCTAAGTCCAACTTCTTTAAGAACCAGGGCATCCTCATAATGCTAATACACAGACTTTCCCCACACATTTTGCTGTAACTCTATTACTTCCCTGTTCATAAACCTTCAGTGACTCCCTACTGCTAAGAAAGTAAATTTCAAAATCCTTGTTCTGACATTCCAAGCCAGAAAAATCTCTTTACCCTTACTGTCTTCTAATATAAACCAATATAAACTCTCTGTAGCCAAGTCATTTTCCTTAACTATCCCTTCACCACACTAGGTCCTATGCCTCTGCTTCTGCCATTCTTCCTGTTGACACAGCCCTTCCCTCTCCTCTATGCAAGTTAAGTGCTACCTTATTTGAGGCCTACTCAAGATGCACCAATTCTATAAAGTCTTCCATAATCACAGCAGCCCATTCATTGCTTACAATCTATCAACTGGTGCTGAGGATAAGCTACCTATTGGGAATTATCTTTATTTTTTAAGTTATTTAATTATTTTTAATAATTAAAAATTAATCGTTTTTAAATATTTTTAATTATTTATTTATTTTTTAAAATTTATTTTTAAATAATTAATTATTATTTAATTATTTTTTGTTTTTGGGGGGAGTATATCTTTATATGTGCGTGTGTACAAAAAATATGCATGTGTATATGTGTGCATTTTCTTTCACCCCAGTGAAGCTGCAGGCTCTAGAAGACTTTGTACTAGGCCTTTGTATTTTATCTAGGTCTGCCCGCTGACAATGATAGACAGTTTATGTGAATGTTTATGTGAATAAAATGTTTATTAAGACAATATACATACTATGGGATATTAACAATTTCTGATACAAATGACAAAAAACATGAATTTATTAAATTTATCCTGAAATATATTCTATTAGCTATATAATGGAAGACTCAAAGACATCTTTAATTTTGGAGCACACTTCTTTAAAGAATCAAAGGCAGGGGGTGAGGAGGTGACTGATAAAACCTTCTTCCAAATAGTGATTAAAAAATCTAATATTATTAATAGTGTACTTCTAGCTTCTTGCCAATGCATTATATTCAAGGACTCTGTACCATTCAATTGAATTAAAGGATAAATATTTAATACTGTTTTAAAAAGAGCACAGAGGTTTAAGTTCATCAATACTAGAGTTTAAATTACATTCTGAAATTAGTATTCCTCACATTATACCAGGTGACATTATTCAGTATTCCCTTCCCTATATCACTAAATAACTTCAAACTAAGATTCAGGTTTTTTTTACTTCTCTTTGAAATAAAACTACATTTGAAGAAGAATGACACGATTTAAAATATTCTTTCAAAGACTGTCAGTTTCTTCATAAAAGTAAAATACTCTTACCTTGTGTAAACAAATAAGGTTCCTTCCACATCAGTCTTTTCCTAAAAAACAAAACAAAACAGCAAATATGTATCTTCTCTTCATTAATAGTAACTTTCACAGAGGTTAGACAACATTCAGTTTCAAGTAAAGCCAAATCCATGTAACATGACGGGTTTTCTTAGGGAAAGGAGAAAAGCAGGTTCTCGGGTGGGTTGTGGCTCTGCTGACTGGGCAGCACGAAGCAGCCATTCTTTTCTCATTCACGAAATAAACCACCCTTATCTCTCTTTATCAAAGACAGGGACAGCAACACACCTCTGGCTAAAGCAATACAAAAATAAATATGCTCCATGGATATCCTTTGAAAGAGGAGATCGTAAGTGTGCTGCCTTCTCCTCTACCCTGTGACCACGGTACGTGGTACATGGCTGCGGAAGTCACTGGGTCCGCATTTCATTATCCCTCTCTTTATTTTCTGGGTTCATTTTCTCTTGCCATATCTTGTCACTTAGGAGAGCAGATGATCTGTCAATAAGCCTACTTTGACTACAACACAGAAGAGAGGAATGATGCTGTAGTTTTCAGACAAATTAATCACCAACGTGGTGTGGAACATTTAGAGTCTATTTTGGATCTTTGAAATCAAATTAGAAGCATTGCCAAGCTCAGACTTAAGAAGCTGCCTGAGAGAAACTGGTTAAGTGGTAAAGTGAAAGGGATAAACTAACATTTCAGTTCATTTGGAAAGGCTCTCTTCCATCTCTCTGAAGATAAGAGCCCAGGCCCTGATGAAAATGTCCGTCAGTACAATGCATACTAAAAAACACCCCAAAAACCAAAAAAAAAGTTTTAACTAATATCAAATTGTTATTATTCAGAATTTAAAAGGTACTTTTGCTACTTACATGGTTTAGTTTGACTATTCTATCTAACCTCCTAGTATTTTATTATTAATCTCTATTACAAAAATCATTCAAAATTTAAGTACTCTGTAGTTTTGGGGAAAAATACACTCTTAAAGAACAAGGGTATATATTAAATGATAATATTTTTAAAGGTACATAAAACATTAGAAGCATGATTCTCTCCCATGCTCAAGTAATTTCAGCAATTCTCTTGGTCACCTTATTTCAGTGGATCTTTTTTTTTTAATGTTTTATTATGTCAGTCACCATACAGTACATCCCCGGTTTCCGATGTAAAGTTTGATGATTAGCTGCGTATAACACCCAGTGCACCATGCAATACGTGCCCTCCTTACTACCCATCACCAGCCTATCCCATTCCCACCCCCCTCCCCTCTGAAGCCCTCAGTTTGTTTCTCAGAGGCCATAGTCTCTCATGCTTCATTCCCCCTTCTCATTGCGGTATGGTCCCCACATCAGCAGTTATCAGCATCACCTGGGAATTTGATAGAAATGCAAATTCTTGGGCTCTTCCCCAGACCTACAGACTCAGACTGTCGGGGTGATGCCCAGCAACCTCATGTTCATCAAGCTGTCAGGTGATTCTGATGTGCACTATGTGAAAACCGCTGCCTTAGCTAAGTAACATATTCTCTGCCCAAAGAACTGCACTAGGAGTCCTGAAATCAAAATCCATGATATCCCAAAGTGTGTCAAACATCACCAAACATTGTTTTTAAAAAGCAAATGGGTATTAAGAGTAAGTTACTTAGCAACAAGAATTTTAATCCTCATCGTAGAATATGCAATTAGAAATAAAGAATTTATGACAGTTAAAACAACTTTAGTCAGTCTTTTCTCTAATACATAAATATTGGTAAGAAAGAGTTCATCCTTAAAATGGACTTATTATAAAGTCTGTATAAATCACTTCAGTGTCCTGTGAAAAATATCCTTACTTCTCAAAGGTGGCCCTTTTCCACTGTGCTTTGAACTGAATCACAATGAAAAAAAAGATACAGAAACATTATTACTGATCTTTCCTTGTGTAAACAACATGGTTAATTCTTATCTGTTGAGAAATCTATATCCTGGGTGCACTTCAAGTGCCAAAAATTACCTAAACTGCTACGATATTAATCACTGAGAAAATGGCCACTACAGAATAATAAATACTACCCAAACAGTCTAAAAATTTGTGGGCATTCCTAAAGTTCAACTGGTACTGTTGGCGAGTATTTACAGTCCACAGAGCCTTCAGGAATAGATGTGTAAAAATTAAATATTTGGTATTATTTGTGACATTGATAAGAAGCGGAAACAGAGATAGTTAAGAAACTAGACAAGAGCCTACATGCATTGCGAGAACTACTTGCTGCAACGCCAACACACTTTCCTGTCTTCCAGTATTTGACCTCAGACTGTTCCATCTTAGCGATCCAAACCAGGATGTGTCTATGGACCAGCGCACATAAAACTAATAGCTTTTGGCTTGTTTCCCTTCTTCCTCCATGAAGTAGCAATGGAAATTACTTTTTCTTAAAAAAAAAAAAAAAGACCTTAATACCCAATTTTAGTTTTGAAAATCCATAATCAGAAATGTAAAAGGCATGTTTCTCCTGAAATTCTCCTCTAACTTGTAACAATTTTTTTTGATTCCACGTATTAGTGAGATCAAACAGTATCACTATGTCTTTCTTTGACTTATTTCACTTAGCATAGTGCCCTTAAGGGAATGGACCCCACCTCTTGACTGAAAGAGTGTTAAAGAATTTGTGGCCATCTTCAACTGCAACAGGTCCTTAAAAAGTTTGAAATTCCCTGAGTAGCTAGGGGCCAGACTTCCGCAGCCCAACACCACAGACCTGGTGACCCTGTAGAATGAACATCAGGCAACGGCTTTGGAGAGTTTTCCTTGGGATCCAGACCCATAACTAGGAAAGTCTGCACCAAACAAAATCCACTCTGTACATTGCCCACCAGGAGCACTGTCATCAGCACTAAAGTGTATAGGGGATTTCTTAAATCTTGACTATGAATACCTGGAGTGGGGTTCTTGCCAGGTCATAGTGGGCTAACTAGTTTATTATTCTATGTCTCAGTTTCTTCACTGAAAAGAGTAACTCGCCTATACCACTCAGATCTTTTGATAACATTTTAAGTGCTCTATTACACCTGGATAAAAGGGGCTTTGGAAATGTAAATTCTGGGGGCGCCTGGGTGGCTCAGTCGTTAAGCCTCTGCCTTCCTTCAGCCCCACATCAGGCTCCTCCGCTGGGAGCCTACTTCTTCCTCTCCCACCCCCCTGCTTGTGTTCCCTTTCTCCCTGGCTGTCTCTCTCTCTGGCAAATAAATAAATAAAAGCTTAAAAAAAAAAAAAAGGAAATGTAAATTCTGATCTAGCAAGGTTGACATGGCTTAAATTCATCATTTTCCTGATCCCTCCAGAGTTATTCAAGGGTAACCAGATTTTTTTTCTTTCTGGGCAAAACTCAGGGTTGGGCTTCTGGGGTATAGTTAGAACAAGATTTTATTAGATCCTCTTTAGGTCCTCCAGGCAAGGAGGACTTCTATGTTAAATTATTAGTTTATAGTACTGGGGAATTTTAGCTACAATTTTAAAAGTACAATTTAATAATTTAATATTACACTCTATTATAAAATCTAATGTATTAAAAAATTAAGCAGTTCAAAATTTAAAATAATAAGATGGAATATAAAATAGTGCTAGTTGGCAAATTATTGGGACTTGGCACAGTAGTTGCCACTCTTGAAACAACCCAAAGCAATCTCTATATTACTAATTATCTATGTTAATATGATGAAAAAGTAGGTCTCCGTTTATCCCCATAAACCTGTCTCTCTCCATCATGCAGACAGCATCTAAGTCACCTAGGAAGCCTAAAAAATAGCAAATGCCTGGACTTCACATCCAGAGATTTTGATCTGGCAGGTTACACCTTTTAAAACTCCAAGGGACTTCAATACACAGGAAGCTTAGAAAACACTAGCTAGAAACAGGACAACAGTCACGCTAAGGCAGTTTGTCAAGCTCAGCACTTTTGACCTCTGGGGCCAGATTAATCTTTGTCAGGGGGGCTTGCCCTGCGTAGGATATTTAGCTGCACCCCTGGCCTCTGTCCTTTGGACGCTAGTAATACGCTCCCTCTTAGTGCAACAACCAAAAATTTTGGTCATACTGCCAAATGTTCCCTGGAGAAAAAAATCAAAGCTAGCTATGATTAAGCGTCTGCCTTCCTTCAGCTGAGGAAGGAAGGCAGGACTGAGAGGTGAAAATATATTCTTCAAATGACACGTAGGTATTTGGGGGGAGGGGGAGCAGTCTTTCCAGATAATGAATGGGATGTAGTTCTAGCTCTCAAATTCCTACTCTAATCATGACATAATCTTTCTTAATCCTTCCTTCAAGCTCCTCATTTTCTGTCTACCCTTCATTCCTAATACCTCCTGCTCTGAATGCCTGAAGTCAATTTTCATCTATTTCAGTGTGGTAAGAATTCCCCTCCTTTACCTCCCATCTGCTTTCTTGCATACTTTCACCTCCAATCTCAAGAACGTTCTTTATATTTTCAGTAGGTTTATGTTCAAAAGGCTCCCATCCAGAGGCCCTGAGCGATGGCATATGTAGACAGTGGTAACAAACTGTTCACCCTCAGCAAATTCTCTGCATCTGAGCTAGGTCTCTTTTTTTCTGGCTACCACAGCCTTGAAGATTAGTACTTTGAAAGAATGACCTTTTACTGAATGAATTATGCCCTGTCCGAAGGCAACAAGTCCAGGAAGCAGGAAAACATAACTCCTGTAACTAATGCACTGTGACACTTCACTTCTGCCTTTTGATGAGGCTTTAGAAGGACTTCACTGGCTATCTAATAAACCTCTGTAACTATCTGAACAGGTATCTATCACAGAGATCCTGTCAAAAGCCTATAGGAGACAACTGTTTTCCAAGAGGAATCCTCTCCACTACATGTTAACGATTTCTCAAGATTCTCCAGACTCTAATCCCACTGTCAAGTAGGCTTACATTACTGTACATTCCTGATCTTTTATCTCTTACAAAATTACCTTGACAGAATTAACACATTATGCCTTTGGCATTTTTTAATAGAGCCGTATAATAGCAATACAACAGAGAATATCTTTGTATTTTTCTACATTGCCATTGATGAAATCCTCCAGTACATTGCTCAATGTCCTTTATATAAAGACTCAGGTGACAAATTCCCCTGAAAATTAGGGGAAATAACCTCTCTGCTTACCAAGTGGTATACTTTCTATTACAGAATGGTGAATATTAAAGACGTCTCCCCGTTTTTCTTTTTTGCTTGACAGCTAGGAGTACAGACCTAAATTCCTTGCTCTGTTCCAGCAAATTTCCTCACTTAAGAACTTAGGGCAAAACTATTCTCTTCTCTCCCATTTTAGGTCCTCCTTTTTAATCTTTTTATTTTTGTTAATGATTTTCAGGTGAATTTTTTTTTATTACAGACTGCTCAAGGTCCACACTAGAGAGAAGCAGGCTATGTAAATGAACGCAAATGTTTAAAAAATATATGAATTTGATCAATATGCATGTTTTCCTTGATTGAATTTTGATGTCTTGGAGAATACATTAAAAAAAAAAATCACCTGAAATCCATTCATCCATGCCCAGTTCTTTATACTGTTTTCTAACTTATTTTAAAATGATGGATGGTTATATAATGGATGGATGATTATTTGAGACAAAAATCATTATAACGAAAAGAAAAATTACATCTCTCTCTATTTAAGTGGGGTGGGTTACAGAATCACAGAATCCTGTTGTTCCTGCAACAGGACTCAAGTGTCTTACGCTCCTACCCCATTGCATTGTAACTGTGAGGAAACTTAAATTTCATCCCATTGCTATTTGTTGGGTTTCTGCTTTGAGAAGGGCACTAAATAATTCGGCTTCCAAACGGACTCAAATTTCAAACTCATTTTGGTCTTGGTAGGCTGTGGTGTAATGATCTTTCCAAGAGTGTCAGCCTCCTTCGAAGTGTTAGACCCAGCCCCCATTTTGTCCTCTATTTCCTGATGTTTGCTCTTCTCTTGGTGTACTTCCTGAGTTCCCAAGTTCAATTTCTCCCCTTCTACCAAGGTTTGACTTCTCTTCGTCCCATCTAAGACTGCTGTTCCAGAACCAGAACTCGGCTTTTTCATTCCTCCCCTACCCCTGCCTCCCCTACAGCCATGTTACACTGTGACAGAATCCTGCTTTATTTTGTCGGAGTACATCAGTCTTCCGGCCTCAAGGCACCAGGCCCCCCTCCTTCCTTCAGCTCTCCGATCCCGTCCCTGATCGGTCCGGTCTCCCCACGTGGGGTATCGTAGATATTTAAGTCTTTTCCCCAACTTCAGGTGGCTTCTCAGAGCGGCCTCCCTCTCCCCCAAAACCCCCGGCCCACGGGTCCAGTTGCCACAACTTCGGCCTCAGGCCGCGATTCACCACCATCCACCTCCATCCACCTCCAGGGCGTCAGCGTCTCCTCCCCGTCACTGGGTTCAGGAGCCCCGAGTCTGACGACCCCGTCCCCACCCTCGCCCTGGCTGCACTGCCCCGTCGCGTCCGCACGCACCCACTCGTTGGCCCGATGGCCGAAAGTGTACAGAGCCACCTGGCTGGCCACGTCCACGATGCGGTTGATATAGGGGTCGTGGCGCTGCAGGGCGGCCAGGCTGATGTCGCGCCCCTTTCCCACCAGGCCGCCCGCCGCCACGGCAGCCATCTTCCCTCCCTCCCCGACATCAACTCAGGGCTGTCGGAAGCCACTCTCAATAGATCGCAGAACGAGCGAGCCGCCTCGCAACCGAAAACACGAGGCGACCGCAAGTCCGGGGAGGCCTGCCTTCTCCAGCCGTGCCCCCGCCCCCGCCCCCGCCCCCACCTCCGGTGCCGGACGCAAGACATTACTAATCGATGGCCGCGCTCCCGCCCCGACGATCGTTGCCGGGGGCAACCGCAAGCCCCGGCTGGAGTCTGAATCCGGGTCCGCCTCCCCAGGCGCTGTTTTCTTCCTACGTGAGCCACGGAGCTGCACGCGCGGTAGGGTGTATCTCGACGCCGTGGAGTGTCCTTTGGCGCTCGGTGATCAAACCTATAATAATAAATAAATCTCAAAAACTAACAACTGAAGAGAAAGGGAACTGTGATGTCTGTATCTACAAACACCCAGTGGTTCTCAAAGCGTGGTTCTCGACCCCCTGGGAATTCCTGAGAACCTTTCAGGGGTCTGCCGTATCAAAACCATTTTCTTGACAATGCTATGATTTATTTGTCTCTTTCACTGTGTTGACATTTGCACTAATGGTGCAAAAACAAGGGCGAGTAAAAAGTGTAGGTGTCTTGGAGTGATTCAAGGCAGGGTACCGCGGTGAAAGCCAGAGTCACTTGAGAGTGTTCTGCATAAAACAGTAAACATTATTAATTTTATTAGAGTTCCGCTCTTTGGTTCACTTTTTAAAGATTTATTTTTTTTTAAAGATTTTATTTATTTATTTGACAGAGAGAGACAGCCAGCAAGAGAGGGAACACAAGCAGGGGGAGTGGGAGAGGAAGAAGCAGGCTCCTAGCGGAGGAGCCTGATGTGGGGCTGGATCCCAGAACGCCGGGATCACGCCCTGAGCCGAAGGCAGACGCCCAACGACTGCGCCACCCAGGCGCCCCTAAAGATTTATTTTTGACAGCGAGAGAGCGAGCGCATGTGAGAGTGGAGGAGGGGCAGAGGGAGAGCATCTGAAGCCTGACTCGGAGCTGAGCTCAGAGCGGGACACTCCTTCCATCTCCCCACCCTGAGATCAGGACCTCCCCCTAAACCAAGAGTCCGTGGCTCAACCAACTGAGCGCCCACACTTTTTAAATTCTGTGTAAAAAAATAAGCATGTGTAAAGTACATGTGCTGAATATGGGAGTACCATGTATTTGTCTCTAGGAAAACACTTCTGTGCTTGAATTGCAAGCTGAACTAATATTTTTATTTTTATTTTCACTGGACACTATTTTTACTTGAAAGAAAAATGGACAAACTATGGTTATTCAGACAGGTATTCGATAGACTTTTTTTCGAAAATAAATAATGTGCATCTGTCACTTTCAGAAAAATAAGGAAAACTATTGTTGCCAATGATAATTTTTGAGCTTTCAAGCGAGAAATAGAAGCTTAGAAAACATGTATCCACTACCAGGAGTTGGACAGCTTCTCAATAGGTAAAGTCTTTCTGATTGAGATCAGTGGGCATTTAGAAAGTCTGTGATGAGGGATTTAGTCTCCCTTCGGAGAATGGGAATGTTGTCAGTCAGATACATGCATAACTGTACGTACATTTTTGTTAAAATCTTTTAGCAAGCATTTAACATTTCTTTTGTAAAGGAATTTACCTTTGAGTCTTGGGGCCTATGGGCAAAGTCTACCTTTCCCAATATTTCAGGGAACATAGATACACCCTAGTTGGCTCCCTAGTTTAGTCCAATACCTTGTGAATAGAAATTTAGTAAATGCTTATTTTGTTGAACTAGACCATGAGATAGTTGAATTTACTCATTTAATGTCTTTTTTTTTTTCTTTTCTTTTTAAGAGCTCATGACTTAGAGAATACTGAAATCCAAGTTGGGATAAAAGAGCATATAATAGCAAGTCCTGATCTTTCAGAGTTTACATTCTAAGGAAGATAGGAAAAAATGGAAAGTTTTTTTTTTAACTTTCTATATTGTGAGGGAAAAAAAAGAAAAGAGAAAAACCTTGAGGGTTAGAAATCACACAGAAGAAAAAAATATGTAATATCACAGTGACTTCAGGGTTGCCATACTGTTCATCTCCTGGCCCACAGAGCTTTGTTCTCTTTTTCTAAATTCTTTTCCTCCAAATTGTTAAAGCTCCAACCTTCTAGGATGAAGACAGACTCCTGCCTACTTTCTACTTGAATAGCTTATGTAAAATCAGGTCATTATTACCTTATCCAAACATACTACGTTGCAGGCTGTATGTTAGTAAAAGACCATTTACAATAGGCTAATTCTTATTTAATCTATATAACATTAAATTCCATTGGCTTTCATATTGCTGGCATACTTCCACTGTGTTTCTGGAAATCTCATTATGATACCTTGAGTAGCTATTCGTGACTTTTGGGTTTCGTGATGATTTCATAATTGTCATTTTGAGATAAAACATGTGCAAACACTTAGTATTTAAAGTTATGTACCAGAATTTAAAACAAGTTTGTAGTATGATAAAAAAAAAAAGTAATGTCCAGGTCTATGATTTTTATATTATTGCAATGACTAAAATAAAATTCACCAACTAATCCATCAAGGTAATTGTGGGAACATAGTATGCTTCAGTTGTTTGAAAATAGGGATATAATTGAAAAATGTTTGGTTTTGTAGCTATGTATGAATGCTTGTATACAAATATAAACTGACTTTTTATGGCATAACAATCTGAAACATGCATACACAGTCTGCTTTACTAGTACCCTTTTCTTTGTTGTATAAATGACCTCTAAGTTATGCATTTGTCCTAGACTGCGATGTGTTGGAATGGAGGGGAAAGAAGAGCTTTCAGGATGCCCCCTAAGAGTTTGTGATTCTAAAATGACTTAAACAAACTCTAATCTTTTGCTCGTTCTGCCTGTATGAAACATTCTTTTGTTAGCTAGGAATCTTGTCCTTAAAGATAATAGAAGGAAAGAATTAACGAAAGCCCTCTTTCTCCTAGTGGCAGGAAATGGTTTGAAGCTTGTTATCAGTTGTTTTCAGTGCATGGCTCATTTCTTTTGTAGGCAGCAATATACAGTGGAAGAGGCACCCTTTGGAAAGGGAAACTATTTTAATCTCTATCTGTGTGATCTTCAACAAGTGACCTCACCTTTAACTTGGGGCTCCTAACTAACATCTGTCCTACCAATTTTGTGGGATAAATGAGATCAAGTTAGAAAGTGTACTTGAAAAAGATTTACAATCTATGAAATGTTCTGCAAATGAAAAAGCTCTTATTATTTTTATTATTACTACTTCTACATCATCATTAGCATTATTTTCATCACTGTTATTATTTCTTTTTTTAAAAAAAGATTCATTTATTTATTTTAGAGAGAGAGAGCACGTGTATGAGCAGGACAGAGAGAGAGGGAGACAAGCAGACTCCCTGCTGAGCGCGGAGCCCAACATAGGGCTGTATCCCAGGACCCTAAGATCATGACCTGAGCCAAAACCCAGATCGGATGCTCAACCAACTGAGCCACCCAGGCACCCCTGTTACTATTATTTCTAATAGAAGCCCAGAAGGATCCTTCTTGTCCAATTAACTAGCCAATGCTCAGTTCATCTCAACAAAGTTCTGTGTGACAAGGAGCTCATTAATTCTCAAGACAGTTCATTCCCAGGATTTTTATAAAATGGAGAATATGAGCTAAAACACACTTATCAGAAACTTCACAAGCAGAGGAAGAAATAATATAGGAGATAGAGGTCTATGTTCCATGAGATTGCAAAGCAGTTAAGATGTGAGAGCCCTGGAGCAGAATGAGAAGGGGCAGGTGTGGGGAAGAAAGGGGCCTGTTAGGTGAGACTTTGCTCAAGCCTGAATTTCTCCAGTCTGGGCCCAGCCGTGGCCTGGATTAAGCCCCTGGTAACCAGGCCTGGAGTGGACCTGGGGTCATTGGAGCTCTTTGGAGTGGGGAGACCGCAGGTACAATTCTCTTCTAATCTCATTTTGTCTTTTTCTGCCAGTCCCACTAAACCTATTCACTTTACTTCGTGGTCAAGGGTCAGGCTTTGTAAGCATAGAGGACCTGTACACTAAACATGTCTTTCCAGTTACTTCCCAATGTCTGCAACATACTAAAACATGAGAAAGTGCCTTTAATTCCACATGAATGGATTATAGGCTTAAAATACAAAGACCACTGTGGTAACTAATGTCTGTGAGTCTCAGCTCCTGAGTGCTAAGAGGGAGGGAGAACAAGATGTGGAAAGGGCTCGTTGAGAAGGCAGAAGACAAATCTCCCTGTTTACAAGTGTGCCGTGGAAGGGACTGTGGACGTTGCATAGACCATCGGCCCTGGCCCAGCAAACACAGACAGCTCTGTGTCATATGATGCAGGAAGCTGTTATTGAATGTGGCCAATTTCACATAAAGGAGTTTTGTCCTGGGGCAGAGTGGGAGTGTGGGGGGTTGCTAGTGGGTTGCACATTAGGACAGCAAACTGAGTTGCCTCTCTCGTTACCTAGGTGCGTGTGGTGCTAGCCGGTTCACCGTAGTAGCACCAACTCCATAGAAGGATGACCTTATGATTATTTGATTTGGATAGAGTCCATGGTTCTAGGCAAGCTGCCTCACTTCTCGGTGGAATAGAGCAATTGAATTAGAAGGATGTTCCCCCACTCCAGATCACATGGCTGTCTATTGAACCACCTCAATTCATCTCAAATGAATTTTGAGCTCTTTTTACAGCCACGTAGATGAGCCCAGAAACAATAACGACCAATCTATTTGATGCACATTGAAATTAGGTCAAGATAGCAGCCCGTTAAGGACTTGTTAACATTACGTCAAAACTGAGGGCTCAATGTTTTAATCAAGAAAGAGAAAGGGTGTCTTCCTTCATTCATTGTGCTCTTTCTCTCAGAGGGAAGCAGTCACTGTTGGGAGGAAGGGATGTTCCTCCTCACTACCCTTTAGGTGGGCTACTGCCAGGGGGGATCAGCTCTCTCTGCAGATTTGTAATCCAGATGAAATGCATATTTCACGTTACCTTGATGATTTACATGGGCAGTCTATAGGAAGTAGTCAGAAAAAAAGTGTGAGGGACTCCTAGATGGAATACGTTTGAAGAATATTCTGATTACTTATTATCGATGCAAGCTACCATGTCAGCTTTTCACTTTGTGATTGATTTTTCTCTTTTTAAACTGATGTGTGAAGCCCCAAGGGAAAATGAACAGCAAAATATTGTGCTAAACTGAACTGGAGTCCAAGGTAAGAGGCTTCGGAAAAACCCTTGGCTTGGTCAGGAGCTAGAACTCTACAAATGGGCTAGAGGCCTGAGGGGGAGGCACAGAAGCCGCTGATAGAATGCTGAGATTTCAAAACATCTCCCAGCCTGGATCCTCAACCTATCTTATATACCCTCTATTGGGTTGACAAACTATAGCCCACAGGCCAAATCTGGCCCTCTCCCTGTTTCATAAATAAAGTTTTACTGGGGCACAGTCAGGCTCAATGTACTGATAGACAACTGTAAAGGCTGCTCTCACCCTAAAACAGCACAGTTGAGTGGCTGCAGTGGAACCCAGACGACCTGCGAAGCCTGAAATACTTACTCTCAGTTCCTTTTCAGAAAGTTTGCTGAACGCTGGTGTATTTGTTAACCAAATCAATAAGTAACTTATACCAGTAGGCACCCAGTTTGTGCACATTTTCAGCACACAATAAATTAGGAAGGGTGACAAATTATGAAACCCAGTTTTATTAAGGAACTTAAAATCTAGTTGAGGAGACAAGGTTAAGCAGACCTGAACAAATGGTGAATAATAAAACATAATACATAATCAAGGGTTAAATTGTGATGTATAGACCAGTGCCAGAATTTGGAGAAAGGGAAGGAGGATCTGTGAGCCCTCTAGTAGTTGGAGCAGGCACTGTTTAATATAATAAAGTTCCAGGATACCATAAGAGCTTGGATGTTCCCTTGAGATCCTCTGTAATTGGATCTCACCTGTATTTCTACTCTAGTGTCATTTAAGTCACTGATATTTTTGGCCCTGTGCTTTGGGGATACCTTAATGACCAGAAGTATTTCTGAGTAACTTTCACTGACTGATTTTTCTGGGATTTGGGATTTCTTCAATATCCCTAAACTATAGAGAATTTAATTCAGTCATAGCAGAATAATGTCTTTCTTTTTTGGAGAAAATACAGTATAATGACGAAGAAGATGAGTTTTGGAGTCAGAGACTCCCAGATCTAAATCTTGGTCTCATCTGTTCCTAGCTAATGTAACCTTGGGGATTCTGTTAAGCTCTGGGCCTCAGTTTCTTCACCCACAAAATAAGGACAATATAGCACGTACCTCTTCAGGTCGTCGCGAGAACTAAATCAAATAATACCTGAGAATTGCTTAGAATATAAAGTGCCTGGTACAAAGATGGACCTCTGTCAATGTTTTGTCATTGGCCATTGCTTTTGATAAGCGCAAGATTTATGCCCTGGACAAGAGAGTCACACTTACATCCAGAACGAAAATCAGTACTTAGTCATTTATAAAGGCACCTTGCGTGCGGTAAACAAATGTACTCATGCAGAGTGCAGTATTATTTCTCCACGTTTTTAGTTGGCTAATGGCTGTGATTCTTAATTTTTAACATTATCATCCTTGCCAGACCCCTAATTTCTTTCCGGGATGTCCTTGGGAACTTGGGGACAAGCAGCACTCCATAAGGCATGAGCATACAGATCTGCGCTCTGCCGCACGCAGGGGTCTTGAGTGCTGGCAGGGTCTGTATGGCCTGCCTTTGGAGGTGAGGCAGGTTGGCAGTGGCCCTAGCCTTGTGGATTGGGGATCAGCATCCCTAGATTTTCATCTATTTCCATGATTATGGGAAAAGTCATGTAAAAAGAAGACCAGTTTTTCTTATTTGTAATAGGGAGTAATGACATTTAGTTTTGTAACTGTTGTGAGTATTCCTGAAATAGCTCTTTGAAACACTTGAAGTATTTCGATGTAATCATAACATACGAGGCTTTAAAATCAGGGGTGTCCGAAGGAGGCTCTGTTTCCTCTGTGGATGAAGGCTGAGGATGACATTGTTCTTTGTTTCCCCTGGGGTAATTTGAAGATTGAGGGGCAGGGTGTTTTCCACATTTCCTGTCGGTAATAAGCAATAAGCGGCCTTCTACAGGGCTTTGACCTTGGCTGCTGTTACAGAGACTCCTAGGAATGGTAGCCGTGACCCCAGCCAGCCTGGCTCACGCCGTTCTGAGGGTCGCTGCCTCTGAGGGCTTTAAGTTTTCATACATTTTCAAAGAACTGCAAACACTGAATCCATTGTTTGGTTTTAGTTGCTTTTGTTAAGAATTATATGGGCTTTATAAGAAAGCAAGAAAATGTCAGGAAAACAAACATGTTTATTTAACCCAGATAAGCCACAATTAGTCTAAACTGGGAGAGCTCTCGTAATAAGTAGGGCAGCTCCTGTCTCACTAGTTCCCTGTGAAGTAGGTAGCGAGCATTGCTGTATTCATTTGTCAGATAGCCTTTACACGTAATCATTTATTCACTCAGTGAACATTTTGTAAGCTCTTTTTTTTTTTTTTAAAGATTTTATTTATTTATTTGACAGAGATAGAGACAGCCAGCGAGAGAGGGAACACAAGCAGGGGGAGTGGGAGAGGAAGAAGCAGGCTCATAGCAGAGGAGCCTGATGTGGGGCTCAATCCCATAACGCCGGGATCACGCCCTGAGCCGAAGGCAGACGCTTAACCGCTGTGCCACCCAGGCGCCCCGTAAGCTCTTATAATGGAACAGGCACAGGGCTGGGAGCCGAGACTACTACAGTGAACAAGACAGGCGTGCCCTGTCCTTCTGGAGTGTGGAGTGGAACTGGGAAGTTGGACACATAAACAGGCAATGACAATTAGGTGGGGTTGGTGTCGTGTCAAAAGTTTAGGACGCTATGGGAGCACATGGCGGAGACACGAGGGAGGCTTCAGTTTCTTTAAACAAGTTGCCAAGAATAACAAAATGAAGGTGTTGTACATCCTCTCTTTGGATGCAGACCAGGGTGGAATGGCCCTAAAAGCGAGAGACTGGGCCCTGGTCATTCTGATGCCATGAGTTTTCTTGGGTGGTTTGAGCTTTTGGTCTTAGGGAGGCAGTAGACACTTGTCTGAGTAGTGCCACAGACATCATGTCCTAAAGTCACATTGGTCGCCTCTGGCCTTGCAGCAAAGCAGACTAAGTAGGCCCTTCCAAGGGCAATCCCTTCCTCCCTGGGGACTAGCAAGTCCCGGCCGGGTATTCATCTATAGAAATAGTATGTACTTGAAACACCAGTAGTTTTCCCCTGCTCGGCCCTCCCTCATTCTGCTCCTAGGGGTTGCCCTTCTGTATTCTCTACTTCATCACACTTGTCACCCTGAGGCAGGGCAGAGGACCCACTGTCAGCTATGAAAGGGCTAGTTTACTAGTCAGTAGACTCCCCTATGCCCTGCCCCTCCCCCAGTGCTAAATGATCATCTTCAAGTAGGGCTAGCAAGGGGCACTCCTTGGGCTACATTTATCCTTTCTTATTCTTCCTAAGGAGGTACCAGCTTTTACTCCTTCACTGCATTTCATGAAGTAAACTATAGTGCTGGCTTGTCATAGCCCCAATTTCCCTTCAGTCGGGGCTAAAAAATCCAGGAGAGGGCTGGCTGGAAGTCCATGTATGGGGATTCCAGGAGACCCTCTTTGCCCATGCCTGAGGTTAGAGATGGATGAGGGGCAGGGATAATTCCTAGGCATTCCAGCTTGGATTATCTCCAAGATAAGTAGTTGCAGCCACTTCATTGTAGGGAAGAAAGCTAGAGAAGTGGCTTTTGTGAGGTTACATCAGCTTGGAGTAGCGAGAGCCTAGAGCAGAGGTTCGTGATTGTTGGAAGGCATTTGGAAAAAAAAAAAAAATCCAATGGCCAGGGCTCATCTAGGCAAAGTTAATCGAACTCTCAGGTTGGGTCCTGGTAAATCTCCTTAAAATGAGTCTAACTGCTGCCAGGTTGGAGAGCCAGTGGACAGCCCATTTGGCAAACTCTGTGCCAAGGACAAGCTTCCTGGGTTTGAATGTGGCTCAGCTAGTGTGGGCCATTCCTTATCCCATGTCAACCTCAGTTTCTTTCTCTATAAAATGAAGTTTCTGATGAATCTGACTTTGTAGGATTGCTGTTGAGGATTAAATACAAGGAAAGCACCCGAGACCTATCAAGTACTTAATAAAAATGGTAATGACAGAAGGACTAGACCAGACAATGCTCTCTGTCCACCGTGGTCATTTATTAAGACACGGGATGATCAATTCAGTGGCAAACAGGCTGCTCCATCCTTTAAAATGATTCACTTTATTAAAAAATGACATGAATGGCCTTGTTTCTCAAATAAGGAAAAGTATTCCTTATTTTAAGCTTCTTAAACCTCATTCTGTTTAATGTCTCCTGCTTGATATAATTTATTTATTTGTCCATCCACTTGTTCTTTGAACTGACAAACATTTGTCGTGCTCCTATTAGGTTGCCAAGTACTATCTAAATATCATCAATATGACAAAAATTAAAAACAGACCCTGCTTTCCAGGAGCTTAAAGTTTGATGGAGGAGATACACTAAGACAAATCACTGTACACTGTTTTTACTATGACAGTAGATTTATAAAAATAAATAAGTCAAAGTTCCACAAACAGTTTCTGGTGCTCCACGCAATCTGGATGACCAAAATACTATTACAGTTTTGGCATTACTTAAGGTGTGAGATGCTGGCTTCAGCCCAAGGCATTCTGATTTAACTGATAGGTATGTGACCTGGGCATCAGGATTTTAAAAGGCCCCAGATGATGTTAATGTATGTTAAAGTTTGGGAACCATTGATTTAGGAGCTTCGTCCTCATCAAGGATACAACTCTAGATAGAATGGACCCGCATGCTTAGGAGGCTTCTGGATGTGCCTTAGACATTGGGATTGGGGGTTTATTCTCTAGGCAACAGGCTGCAATTGAACAGAGAAGTGACATCTGATTTGCAGAGAGATAACTGTGGCTACAATGTAGAAAACGGGTAGGGCTGGAGACAGGATAACCCACTGGGGAAAAAGAAGATACTGAGGGCCTAAATTTGACTGGGATGGTGGGACTCCGATGCCAGGTATCAAAATCCTGGGCGCACAGGGGAAAGGAAAAGGACCCAGAGCAACAGAAAGGTTTTGCTTCTGCTGGTTTTCAGCTTTGAAATTGAGTTGCCATCTTGGTAAATATCTAAAGAATTCCATTGATACTTCATATGTTGGTCTTTAAATGAAGACAGCTCCTTCAAGAACTCTCAAGCATTTATGGGTTTCAGAATGACACAGAGATGAATTTTCACCCTTAAAAAGTAAAAGGATGCAGATTCTGTAATTACCCAGTTAATTTTGGCAAAGCAGATCATTAAGTTCCCAGGTAGACTTTTTGGAGGGAGGGGAGGGGGATGGTCTGGCTACTCACATTGATCCAATTACCTGGATAATTGCCAAGTATCCACTTACCATTGTGATAGGAAGTTGGGTTTTTTTTAGGTTTTTTTGTTTTGTTTTGTTTGTTTTGTTTTGCCTTATCTAATGCTTCTTGTAATCAAAATGTATTTTTACTGTTGTTGGGTCTGTGGAGCTAATGGGACTCTGGTGGCGAGATGATTGGGTTCATTTGCCTCATGCTCCATGAAATTCAGTTGTCAGTCAAGTCCTAATGCCAGACTCATCACTCTCAGGAAGGAGGTCGAAGAAAGCAAGAAGATCCCAGCTGGAGGCTCGCATCTTGGCTGGAACACATAGCACAGCAAATCAGAAAGAACTTTGGTTTCTTTCTAGACTGACACAACACAAAGTGAGGTTCTGAATATTTTTCACAGCCCTCTAAAATATAAAAATCATCCTTTCCTCAAGAGTCATACAAAACCAAGCCCCTGGCCAGAGTTTGCAGACCCCTGGTCTAAACAGTGCACAAAGCAACCCATCGGAGTTTGATATGCAGCATTTGCTGATTTCCCTGCTGTAGATATCTTACACTGACTTGTTTTCACGGAGCAACACTAACGTCACCGGCTGCAGAGTAGGGAAGAGATGCTCTGTAGCCTGTGGTTTTCCACCATTCAACAGACGTGAGTAACTCCAAGAACAAAGATGATGGTAAAATGTAGTAAAGTAGTTAGGAAGTAATGAGGTTTTGACTGTCTCTCCCCTTTGTTTTTGATGTAACTTATTTAATTGTAAGCTTACATAATTCGATACCTGCTATGTTTAACAATTGGTTCACAAAATTTCTGAATATTCTGCAATCTTCTCTCACCAGCTGGTGCAAGCTGGCTCCTGCACACCACTCGTAGAAGGGAAGGTAGAATGTTGAGAAACGGCTGGGGTAAAATTGAAGGCGTGAGGAAAGATGAAATTCAAGGCTATGGGCAAACACTTGATCCGTCGACTGAGATGTAGCCAAGCTTGGGCATTGCACAAGACAGTAGCAGATTTTACAGAGCTAATTTGGTCTCTCTGTCTTAATAAGCATGACTCAACTAATTTGGGAAGAAAACTCAGTTCAGTTTGACCAATACCTGGCAGAGACAGAGAACTTGATTTAATACAGGGCAAATCTGATTTTAAAAACACAGTATGCGAATTTACATGTGAGTAAAACTATGATGGTAAAACAAAAATAGAGCCTTTCCCTTACCGTCATGTTCGATTTTCTTTCCCAATCGAGCTCTCTTAAAAACACGCAAATAAACTGAAACCAGCAAAAGTAGCAGTCCCAAGTCCCTAACTAAAAAAAAAAAAAAAAAAAAAAAAAAAAAAAGTTAACCCTCCTTTAAATATTACCTGCTAAGGGAGTGAAATTTGTCATTCTCCAGTGAGAGATGGGATTCCCGATTTCTGTGGATGCTAATTGAAGGAAAAAAAGTAGATGTCAAACTGGGTGGCTCCCTGAGTCATTACTTGGGCTCTAAGCTGTGTGAGTCTTTAACTGCCCCAGAATGGTGCAGAATGGATGATTTGGTAGGGAGGAGGGAGAAAGGGGAAGAGCAGAGGTTGAGATGCTTGAGGACAGAAGGTAGAATCCAGATGGCCTCTACTGTAACACGTTATTTTTGTGAGGGGGCACTGTTAACTATAGCACTGTTGGATTTGCTCAAGATCGATTCGGTTTTTAGTGCCCATACTGTGTTAAATATTATTTAAAATGAACTATGTAACTACACATGTTTAATATTTACCACCTAATGGTATCCTTAAGATAGCAATGGTAAATGGTTTTATGCTTCTATTGATTTCTCATGTTCTTTAACTTTCTGTAGGGAGGAAGCATTTGTTAAATATCTTCTTACATTTCTCACTATAGGGCATCGTGGCATGAACATGGTGGGCAATCTTTAAAATAGTGTGAAAGACAAACATTAAAAGGTGTATGATTCAGAGAGCTACTTTCTCTCTCTCTCTCTCTGTCTCTGTCTCTGTCTCTCTCTCTCTCTCTCACACACACACACACACACACACACACACACACACACTTCTCTTGGAAGCTGAAGTAAGGGCAGGAACAGAACTCCATCAGCAAATGTCCTTTGATGGACATCAATAAAAATACTTGCAAACTTTCACTGAGGACTCTGAATGCCAGATACCATGCTAAGCACTTTACATGCGTTGCATCATTTAAATTTCAGAATAACTCTGTGGAGTGGGCACTAATATTACCCAGATTTTTCAGATTAATTAATGAGAATCAGGAATATTAAATAAGTTGCCCCGAGTCACTCACTATAGTTGGGAGAGCTGGTTGGGGTGCCTAGGACTGTTGTTCTCCAAATCTCTGCTCTGCACCTTTACTTCCTGGTAGCTTCCTTCCCAACTCATTAATCAGGGTAGGTTTCCTGAAATCGATTTACATGGAGTTAACTTCAGAATGAAGGAATAAAAATAGAAGGCACTGGGGGACGGGAAAAGGTAGACTCGTTAAGACAGATACAGTAGAAAAGGAGAAGAAAAATTCTAAATGTTTTAAGCTTCCCAAGTCTATAAGTACACTTGGCTGGAATGAAATGGTTGAAGGGGAAAGAAGGGAAGACAGAAGGGCTGATTTGGTGGAAGGCCATGGAAAGAATAAAATTAGACATTGTAGTTGCAGAATAGAAACACTGAAACTACACTGATCTACAGCATCTCAGGAATGGAAGAGAACTTGAATGCCATCTGCCTAATACATAAATTTGTTCTGCGTCTTGACAAGATGGTTGTTAAGCCTCCTTGAATGCCCTTGAAGATGGAGAACTCATTAGACAGTTTCAACAGGTGATGTATCAGAAAGTTTTTCTTTGGGGGCGCCTGGGTGGCACAGCGGTTAAGCGTCTGCCTTCAGCTCAGGGTGTGATCCTGGCGTTGTGGGATTGAGGCCCACATCAGGCTCCTCCGCTATGGGCCTGCTTCTTCCTCTCCCACTCCCCCTGCTTGTGTTCCCTCTCTCGCTGGCTGTCTCTATCTCTGTGGAATAAATAAATAAAATCTTAAAAAAAAAAAGTTTTTCTTTGTATGAAACCCACAGATGCCTACCAATAATTTCTCCCCACTGGCCGGGAACGACTTCTTAGGGCCATACACAAGTCTCAGAATAGTCCCTAGGGTAGATACAGACTAGTTCCTAGGGTAAATACAGAAATAGCCACATATTGATTATTTTTTTTTCCCAGTAGTAAAATTTTTCCTAGATACTGAGTTCACAGATGCTCGCTCCCTAATCACTATTATCATTCAGAACATTTCTCAATCAACTGACTTCCTCCTAGGTAATAATAACAATAGCTGATAATAGCCAATTGGGTATTTATATGTCAGGAACTTTATATGTATCATTTCCTATGCTATTATTTCTATCTTATAGCTGAAGAAGGTGAGGCTTAGAGAGCCAGCTTACAGAGAGAGGAGTTGGGATTTACATACAGGGAGCTTGGACCCAGAAGCAGAATACCCAATAAATAAACTATTCTGCCTGGTATACAAAGCGAATGTTATGGAAGGTAGGGTCTACCCAGGGCTGGTTTCATGGATATGCGACTTGTACATTCTCCCTTAGAAGGGCTCTGAGCTTGGTTTAATGCTCTGCTGTCCTTGTATTAAAATTCCTAATATATCGAGGGGCTCCTAGGTGGCTCAGTCAGTTGAACCTCCAAATCTCTATTTCAGCTCGGGTCACGATCTCGGGGATGTGGGATCGAGCCTGCGTTGGGCTCCAAGCTAGGCGTGGAGCCTGCTTGGGATTCTCCCTCTCCCTCTCCCTCTGCCCCTTCCCCACTTGTGTGCGTGCACCTGTATGCTCTCTCTCTAAAATAAATAAATAAATCCTAAAAACAATCCTAATATATTGGGAACAGGGAGCCCGCAATATCATTTTACACTGAGCCCTGAAAATTAACTGGTTCTGAGCCCACCATTGAAACAATCGAGCTGATAAATAAACCACCTTTTTTTCCCCCCAGTGTGATTGATGCATCTAGTGTTCTGTAGTTCTGAAGCTTAGTATGTTTTGGAGTAACCTGGAGAACCCATTCCCCATTCTGGGTCTCCCGATCTCACTGTGCTGGAAAGCCCCAGTGGGCGGCTACAGTGGTCTGGGTGCAGAGTGTAGGGATGGTTTCTTTCCTTGTAGCTTCAGTGCTATGCATGGAGGATGGGCTGACTTCTGGCTAGGTTGCTTTTACATTTTTGGTTTTTGTTACTTTCTACTCCTTTGACATCGTGTTTTCTGTCAAATGAAATTTATGGGCATGTTATAGTAGTTGACAGGAACAACGAGCCTCCAGGATTTCCCTGGGAGAAACTTCCACCTGCTGGGTGAGAGCTTCATACTTTTGGCTAATATGGGAGCTCTTGGCTCTCCTCCTTCCGTCCTCAGCCTGCTGTAAATGCCAGGAAGGCAGACTTTGCAAGGCTGGGCAGAGGTGGGATTGTGGAACCCCAGCTGGATCTTTCAGTCACTGTTGCAGGAAACATCAGCTGGAAGAGATCATGTCCGTACTCCTCGGATGTCTGCTTTCAGTTGTCTTAGTAAATCCAGTTTAACAAAAATGTTCCTAAGTGACCGTGGCTCAGCCCATGACTGCCAAGTAAGACAAAGGACCAACAATGTGTAATAACACACATCCGCCCAACACCTTCTTTATAACATCGGTTGCGTGATATGCTGTTTCGCTGCTCATTAGTCTTCATTTAGACTGTGGATTCCTTCAAAGTGGCAAGAAGGTACTGAGAGCCCTCATTGAGAATTATGAAAGCTGATTTCTGCCTGGTTTTACTTGTCCTGATTAAGTAAGGGGGTTGCAGTAAGCACTTGCCAAGTCCGGCTCTTCCTATCCAGCCCAGGACTTTTATAAGGCTTCATATTTTGGGAATGGACAGACTTTGAGCTTACGATTCCTTCTCCTGGCTCAAAGCACATAGGCTTTCAATCAATGAAGACATCTTTTCTGAGGTCTTTTTCTTCACTGCACTGTGAATACAGCATCAGAGTGATATGTACAAACGGGCTGGTCAGGAGAAAATTCCACTGGGGGTTGCCTTCCAGACTTTGCACTTAGGGCCGTAGAGTCAAGCAGGATCCACCTGGGCCAGGTATTTGAAGATGACATTCTTAGATGAGATACAGTTTCGGCTGCTGGAAAAGCAACCCCAAATCACAGTGAATTAAGTGGGGGCAGACATTTAATTCTCCTTCACGCAAGCCAGTGTCTCCCAGTGTCAGACACCCAGGTCCCTCCTAGCTCGTTAGCTCCACACCTAGACCCTTGCCCTCAACTTCAGGGCCCAAGATGGCTCCCTAGCATATTCACAGTCCCGGCAACAGGATGAAAGAAGGGGAGCTGAAAGTAAGCTGCAGCCGTCACACCCCCTCACTGCCCCACAGGCAGCATTTAGTCTGTTGGAAGAGGGGAATGTCATCTTTATTCTGGGCAGCCACGTAGGATATGTGCCAGTGGATATTGGCAGATAAGTAGCAGTCTCTGGCATGTGGTTTTTATCTCGGGATTTGATTAAGATGAACAAAAGCTCTGTTGGGAGCATCTGCATTCCCGACCTGTCAGGAGATCTCTAGTACTTTAGTATATGCACTCATCCGTGATGGGCTCTGAAGACTAAAGCAAGCGCCAGCAATCCATCCCTTCTCTGAGGAGTTGGCGTGACCCTTCAGCCAGTGTGGCCGTGGACTTAGTCCCTGTACTGGACCAGCCTGGATCTCCTCAGCGTAGCCTGCAGGGCTCTCATTTGGACTGTGCTAGAAAGTCACCTTCCTCCTTCATGATGCACCTTACCAGCTCTTGGGCTTCATTTACACAGCTGTCGAAGTGTAGTCTCCGAGCACTGGTTTCTGCGGATGCTCCCTTCTGATACCATACCCTCTACAAAATGCTGCAGCTTCTAGCTGTTCCGACCTGGATTCTCTGCATCTCTGGGGGATTTATGTTTCTGTGACAGTGGGGAAGGGAAGCAGCCCCTTTTGGTGGGAAGAGTTATTTCCTACTTATAGTCAGAGTGGGGAAATGACATGTTCTGTGGGTCCATGTTCTGGGCAACCCCTGTGAATGCTGACCCCAGGCAGTGCTGTGTGACCACCCCCCACGCCAGGCCAACAGCTGGTAGGCGAGCGACAAGGGGCATTGTGGGGTGCACAGGGATGCTAGAAGTGACTACGGAGCTATGCTTTCCCCATCCTAGCTCTGTGCGTTCAGCACAGTGGAGGGGCAGACATTTTCTTGTTGAGGACTAGTTTACTCGAAGCCTCCAAAATGGTTCTTGGATTGCTTTATTTTTAGCCTCCAAACAAGGCTGAGCCCTCTTCCTGCTTTTCTTTTTTTCTCTTACATTCCAGCCTCCTAGAATGCAGTTCTGTCTTCTATGTTCTGAATCAAATCCTCTTCATCCATGGGAGACTCAAATACCTCCTCTTCCTGCAAAATACCAGCCTCTGAGTTTTTTTGACCCTTGCTGTTTTTCCCTTATATTTCTTGTATCGATTGACTCGAACTATCACTGATCTATTGTTAAGTATGTCAACTTCACTTATTTTTGTCTTCCTTTCTCACTTAGGTTGTAAACATTTGAATTCTTTTACTCCTGTATGTAACAGTCATTTATCAGTCATTTATTGGGGCCTGCTCTGCGCCCGGTACTGTGCAAGGCACCAGTTATGCAAAGACAAACAATCCCCTTCCTAGCATCTACTTAAGAAAACTCAGGAGGGGGCGCCTGGGTGGTTCAGTCGGTTAAATGTCTGCCTTCGGTTCAGGTTATGATCCCAGGGTTCTGGGATCCAGTCCCACATCATCGTCAGGCTTCCTGCTCAGTGGGAAGCCTGCTTCTCCCTCTGCCTCTGCTCTCAATGCTTGTGCTCTCTCTGCGTGTCAAATAAATAAATAAAATCTTAAAAAAAAAAAAAGATAAAAGAAAACTCAGGAGGGAAGGCAGTTCCTGGAAACAACAACAGAACAAATGATTACTAGTAGACATATGTGCAAATGCTTTGGAAGATAAGAAAACCAACTGCCTAGGAATGTTGGAAAGTCTCCTGAAGAAGCTGACATTTCTAACGGCCTATCAGATGGAAGAGAAGTAACAGTTGGGGGCTGACGGACACATGAGTGTAATTGACTGTGTTCCACGGTTTGAGGGAGGTGGGAGTTGGAGGTCTGTGTGTGTTTGGGTGAGCAAAAGGGAAGATGAGCAGGAGAAAATGCTAAAAAGGTGAGTTTGGCAAGATGGTGAAGTACTTATGGGCTCTGCTAAAGTGTTTGGATTATCCCGTAGGGAGTGGGGACCCCTGGAAGCTCTGAAGGAGGAGAGTGGCATGGTCACATCTGTATATTAGAATGATGATGTTGGACTCAGCATGCAAAGTTGATTGGGGTGGGGAGTAAGACCAGGGACAGACGGATGGGCTCGGTACAGCTTCCTGCTGGAGGACAGCACTAGCAGGAAGGGGTGAGGAGAGGCTAGGAATGAAGGAAGGAGCACATCTGAGAGACGGGAGGCAGCTACAGGTGCCAGAAGGCTTCAAGCCTCACAGAAGCCACGTCTTACCTCATAGCTGGTTAATATCAATGGACTTTTAAACACTGCGCACAAGTGATGTATACTTTTGTGGACATTTAATTTTTGATGTAAAGCCTAAGATTTAAACGATACTGGTATTATTATTTTTTAAAGTTGATTAGAAGCCTTTCATGTGAGTTTACTGCATAAGTACAAGATTCTGTAATGTTGACGATCTGCCTATTCGGTGGTCAGACTGTTTTCTTACTAAGTACCTTTGTGACATTTTGGGGAGTGCACAGTATACATTCTGGAAGTACATAATCAAAATGTGCTCCCTGCTATGTTTTAAAAGAAAAACAAAAACTGCAAAAATGTTTCTTTTACTTCAGGTTTTATGGGTTAAAAAAAAAAAGTAGAAAAATAGCCTTCTAATTCTTTCCTGCCATTCCCCAAAGAAAGGTACTGTGATGTTTTATTAAATTCAAACAGTGGGGTTTTGTTTGTTTGTTATTTCCTGCTGTCAGGCCAGCAATCTGAGCCATGATGTTGGGGGGAGGAAGGGGGGTTAAGAAAAGGAAAATGTTTCCTGGTATAATCTCTCCTAGTACTAAGAAATGCTTTGCCCCTGGGGTGGCATATGCCACCCGATGGCAGAGCAAGGGGGTTTAGAATCATGTCTTTTCCTTTTTGTCTGGTATTGCCCATAACCACATAATTGTTTTTAACTTAATTGGTTCAGATGCTGCATTGTTTCTGAAGGAGATCAATCTTTCTTCTCTCCATCCCTCTCCTGCTCCCCCCCCCCCCCCCCCCCCCCCCCCCCCCCGCCGATTTGTTAAGCTCCTGTGCTCTAATGCCTAAATGCTTAACAGGTTATCTGCTGATCCCCTTAGCTCCTAGATACTGAAAATAAATTATCTTTATGTTATGGCTGCTATTAATATATTCCTGTTTGTCTTGGCCTCTGAGTTATGGGTAGCTGTCTGCCTTGAACACTGCACCATAACAGTTGTATAACCTCTTCCAAGCACTGCAGCAAACTTGAATTTAAAAATGCCTGTGGAGTGAGAGGGGCTGACTTGAGCATGGACATTTGCAGCAGAAGTTCCCTTCCCTGAAGGTCTCTGTCAGTTGATCTTTGCAGAATGACCATGAGAGACTCAGACTCTCCTGACATGTCTTGCCCGATTATTTATTGACCAAGTTTAATTGCAGGGATCCAGCAAGACGTCAGGATCGAGTTTTATGACAAATGAAGTGGTACTGCCTTGATTGATGTAAAACGCTAATTAATGATCTAGCTTCATAATTTGAGACTATTCAGACAAAACACACAGATTCTGAATTGAACAGCTTGTCTCCCGAGAGGGGTCCGTTGGGCTGGTAATATTTAGCAGCTAGTTAAAAGGAATGTGGAGCTCCTCAGAAAGTTGAGGTTTTGAACATTTTTATATTGGCCTGGGTTACGCCCTTGGAGGGATCCCACTTGCACCTTTTACCTGAAATCTTCACCAACTCTGTACAAGGACACCAATCCAAACAAATATCTTGGAGCAAAGTGACACTTTAATATTCTAAGTTTCCCCACCGAGTTAAAGAATGCCTAAGGATGTGGTATTGAAATTAAGATTTTTAGGTTTTATTTTCCAAAGGATTGCATGAGTTTCTATTCAAGTGGCTCTCCAAATGTGTTCCACAGGGTCACAGGGGTTCCAGGAAGGTGTCTCAGGAACTGCTTGGGGCATGGAGAGAGGTTCTGCATTCTTCCTCTGCCACGTTCATCCAGAACAGCTCCACACTTTTATCTGCTTTGTATACTGGCCTTCTAAGTAAGCTTCATTTTAAGAATGAGTTCCACTGCTTAAATAATTGGAAACCTTGATCTACCCTAATTCTCAGTTTTACAGAAGGGGATCCTAAGGGCCAGAGAGATTGTAAAAGCTGCCCACGTCACAGTGGCAATGACCAAGGTGGATCTAAAACATTGATCTCTTGTCTACCCGTCCAGCGCTCTTTACTTTTCCTAATGACTCTTGGATTCCTTGGTGTAGCCAGGACCAGCATGGGCCTATTAGCACCAACCTTAGAGCTCAACCAGAGCCTAAAAGAAATTAGACTATGCCTACGGAGAGGCCGGAGAGGCCGGAGAGCGCAGAGGTTAACCATTCAAGTGCTGGATCTGGACCGTCTGGGCTCGCACCTCTTCTCCACCCTTGTTAGCTATATGACCTCGCATAAGCTCCTTAACCCGCCTCAAGCTCTGCTTCCTCAGCTGTAAAACAGATGGTGTGGGGGTGAAGTAAGTCAGTGGCACGTAAATACTGCCAACAGTGCATGGCAAGGAGTAAATACTCAATAAACGTTAGTTTTTATTTAAAAGTTTATATCATCGGCTCTTTGAATCCTGGGCTTTCTGTAACTTTCCCTTGGCTGCCTTGTAACCTGTCGATCCTGTTACATTTGGTGCTGAGGATGACCTTGTTTGTGGGTGTGTGTTCCCTCCCATCATTAAAGCCATTATCAAACGGCGGGGCGGGAGGAGTGATAGGATCATAGGCCATTTGGACTGGAAGCTTGTCTTATGTTATAGGTAACCGAGAACTGAGGCCTCCATGATCAGAAATGACTTGCTCAGTCTATTGGGATTTTCCAAATGGTGACATCTGACACAATCCTGGGAGCCTGCAGTCTACCCTAAAACCACCTATTCTTTGCATCACTGTTTATGTTGCAGTTAGCAAAATTGTTTTTTATTGAGGTAAAATTCACTTAACATAAAATCAACCAGTTTATAGTGCACCATTCAGTAGCATTACATACATTCACAATGTTGAGCGACTAACACTTCTATCTGGACACCAACCATTTTCATCGCTCCCAAAGGAAACCCCATACCCCCTGAGCAGTCATTCCCCATTCCCCCCTCCTCCCAGCCCTTGTCAATCACTAATCCACTTTCTGTCTTTATAGATTTACTTATTCTGGATTTGAATTTCAGATAAATGCAATCGTACATGTAAACTTTTATATCTGGCTATCTTCACTCAGCCTAACGCTTTAAAGTTTCATCCACATTGCAGCATGCATCTGTATTTCATTCCTCTCTATGGTTTTTATATTGCATTTTGGTAAAAGGTTCCCATTCTTCCTTTCATCTCCTAGCATCCCCCTGAAGTGAGGCTAACTGAACGAAACACAGCTTTTTTCCCTTCCACTCCAAACCTCCATCATTGATAAGACACTACACTGTGGTCCCTTTTTTACTATCAGCCTGTCACTAGTTTCTCAGGACAGGAGCCCAAGGGCAGAGAAAACTCACCACCTGGTACCCTTTTTTAAAATTATTTGTTTTATTTTTTTAAAGATTTTATTTATTTATTTGAGAGAGAGAGAGAGTGTGTGAGAGCACAAGCAAGGGGAAGGGCAGAAAAACAGGCTCCGGGCTGAGCAGGGAGCCAGATGTGGGACTCGATCCCAGGACTCTGAGATCATGACCTGAGCCGAAGGCAGACGCTTAACCAACTGAGCCCCCCAGGCCCTCACCACCTGCTATCCTATTTAGAGTCTATCTGTGAGGCCCCCCTGCCTGATATTTAGACAAGTGCTTGTGTCCAGGAATTTGTGAACTCTGAGGACCAGGCTGGCAGCTCTACCATGAAGAAGGAACAGACTTCAGAGGCTGGACAATTCAGCCCCCATATGATACTGAAGTTCTGTACAAAACCCACATGGCCGTGGAGAGGATCCCCCCTCATCAATGCCAGCTCTGCCAGCTTGTTGTCCTGGCCTGAAAGGGGAACTAGCTAACACGTGGGCCCATTGGTTCCTGGCAACAATGCCATAATGCAGGTTACCAGGGCAGTAAGTCAGTGTCATCTCATGATGTTGAGACGTTCTATTTGTTAACCGGGTGAGTTCCTTGTCTGTAAGGATGAACATCTGAACTCTAGAGGAGAGATTTAAAAAAACAACATCACCATACTAATCAGGCCCAATAATTCCTATTTTAAGGTTAGATCTAATGCCGAAGAATGTCTGGCATCCTTCCTTGGAATCAATTACAGTCAATTTCATCACATTTTACATCAGTCAAAGGAACATTGTCAAGATAAAATCTTGCCCAACATAGATGTCTTTTGTTTTAATTTCCTTACTCTCATAAACCAAGAACTTCATAGATTATTTTGCCAAAAACGTATTTTTTGAGCCAGATTTTACGGGTTCGGTCTTTATTTGGGCTGTAGTGAGGAAAATAGCAGCCTCCTTTTTCCGATCCCATGCTAGTTAGCTGTCCTGCTTTGGTCCTTCTCCGTGAATCTCAGGTGTGCCCTGGGGTCTGCCTTCTGTCTGCATGCAGGGGCCTGTGTCCTGTTTCCTTAGGTGCTTGTGAAGTTGTGTCTGTCTTGTTGATGGGATGATTTGTGCTCATCTTTCCAGAGGACAGGCACGGGCCACAGCAGGGCAGAGTTGCCCGGAAGGGGTCAGGGCAGGCAGCCAGAGATCTGATGAGCAGCAGAGCGTACGCAGGCACAAGGCCGTGCTCCACAGGTCTGAAGCCGTGTGCAAGCCAGCCTGTAGGCCCAGGCACCACGAGCATCAACTCCAAGAAGTTGAACTCAGAGTAGCCAAGGCACAAAGGATCAAACATGGACTTTTACACCACAGGTGAGTTAGGGAGCCAGCAAGAGGACCAACAGCAGGTTGGGACACTGCCCATGAGTTTAGGTTCCAAAGCAGAAGTAAACTTTGTCCAGACCTCTTTGAACTTCTCGTTTGTTCCCTGTGATGGACAAGAACCCACAGGTGTGTGCTTGCTGCTGGAAGGCAAGACAGGGTCCACAGGTGCAACTTATCCCTGATAAGGATGGACAGAGAGGCCTAGACCTTGTCATAGGTCTCCTAACATGATTGTTAACGAGATTTTGCTTGTTGTGGCAAAGGGACCTAGAGACCCTGCTGCGTAACCTCCCGTGGCCATTCCTGCTCCACCCTCCAGGCAGACCTCTCCTCGTCATCAAAATCGGGATATCCAAAGGGTCAGACTCCTCTTCACTCTCTTAAGGGTCCAACCTGAATTCTCTCTCATCATTATGATCTCAGTAGGGGGGAACTTAAGAGCTTCTCCATGCTTTCCCTTCCCTGAGCCTTCTGGTGTCCAGGTGAGCTTGAGCTGGCTGAATGGTAGGCCAGGTTCCTTAGCACATGGATGGGTAGCTGGTGAATATGGGGTTGAACTCAGTTCTCCAGGCTAACCCATTTGGAAGACAATGCTTTCCTGTCTCCTCTCCTTCCTTCCTTGTCCCATGTCTTTGGGCAGGAGAGGATTGAAAAATAAGTTTCTTTTATCTCCACCCATCTTTTCTTTTCTTTTTTAAGATTGTATTTATTTACTTATTTGAGAGAGAGAGAGAGGGCGAGAGGGCATGAGCGCTTTAAGGGGCAGAGGGAGAAGCAGACTCCCCGCTGAGCAGAGAGCCTGCTGCCCATGACTCTATCCTGTGACTGTGACTTGGGGATCTTGACCGGAGCTGAAGGCAGATGCTTAACCGACTGAGCCACCCAGGTGCCCCTCCACCCTTATTTTCTATGGAAGTGAAGTTTGAAAATAAGTCTGCTTGAGCCTCTGCCTCTTTTTCTCTCCTGCTTCCCCTTCCTCCAGAGCAAAGGTTCTGAATGCACAACAGAGTCACTGGGGAGACTTACAAATCCCGACGCCCAGGCTGCTCTCCTAACTGATTAAATCAGCACCTCCGGAGTGGGTCCCAGGCACAAGCTGCTTATGCTCTCTCAGGAGCCAGGCATGGTTGGGAACCCAAACCCTAGCAAAACTTCATGGTCTTGGCCAACCCAGGCATCCCTCTGCTTTCCCTTTCTGGACAGAATCAGCAGGATGCCAGGTTTTACTGCAGCACTAGAACTTGGCTTCTAGTCCTAAGTCACCTAGCTCTCAATCCCGACCATCATTGCGCTCTTTCCTCCCCTAAGACCCGGGGCTGGTAGCTGTCCAGGCCATGCAGGGTGGTTGTCAGGATTCACTGAGTTATTGTACATAAAAGGTTTAAAGGAGCATGTCCCATAGAGGTGCTAAATAAGTATTATTATCTTTTATAGAATGATTTGTTTTCATAAAACTTTATTGTTGGACATAAACTTTACCTCTTGGTGGTTTCTCTTTTGTCCTAGTGTCAATTTCCTTACCAAAGACAAAGTCTCCCCCCCCAACACCCACCCCGCTTTCATTCTTTCCTACATCTTTTCTTTTTAAAGATTTATTTATTTTAGGGGGGAGGGGTGGAGGGAGAAAGAAAATCCTCAAGCAGGACCCCCCTCCCCCCTCCCCTTTCTCCTCTCTTCCCTCCCCTCTTCCCTGCCACTGAGCCGGGAGCCAGACACAGGGCTCCATCCCACCACCGTGAGATCACTACCTGAGCTGAAATCAAGAGTCAGATCTTAGGCAACTGAGCCATCCGAACGCCCCTTTTCTCTCCTACATTCGGAAGGTTCCAAAGTGTGTGGAAGTTAATTCTATCTCCGTGGTAAACAAGCTTTAATATCTCCTTGGATTTTCTTATATAGCTGAAAAAGTTTTGGTACCATTTGGAATCTAGGTGGCTCAGTGGTTTTCTTTTCTTCTTCTTCTTCTTCCTTTTAAAAATTCCCTTAAAGAGTTCAAGTCCTACTCAACCCTTCCTGAGAGGCCCTGAGAGCGAACAATGGCAGGTTCAAGGGAGAGAAGGTGCTTGTGTTTAGTCTCACCATGAATATGCAATCGTCATGTTTGTTTGCTATTTCTTTATCCTGGAGACACATGGTTTCTCTCTCTCTCTGTACGTGTGTGTGTGTGTTGTGGGTAGGAAGGTATAATCCCTAGCCCCCACCTGGACCCCCTCCTTGCTGCAAGGTATGTGAGTGAGGAGCGCTGTGCGCTGGAGTCCTGGTAACTGGAGATGGGGGCATGCTTTGGGGTGCCACTGGGGGGGAATTCCTGTGGTCCCGAACACTCAGCTCTCTGTGTGAGCTCCTTCCCAGAGTTAGGTTTCATCTGGGTGTCTATATCATAATGACTCCCATCAGCCTCAGTGTCACAGACTGTCCCTAACGTGAACACCAACCTGTCACCTTCCACATCTTGGGCCCCCTCCAGGCAGGAGGCTCAAGCTCGTGCTTATCAGCAGCACTCATGGAGAATGGACTCTGGTGCTCTTGAAAAGGATTTAAAAAACAGACTTAGCATCCTGGTTTTTCTTCTTTCACTAGCTAAACCTACCAAATGCATTTTTAAATGGAGTCAAAGTTAGGACAATTGATGCTTCAGAATAACTGACAAGCACGCGCACCTGCTGGAGACAGCAAGGTTATGTTACGTGGACGTGTTTGTGAGTGTTCAGGTGTGAATTAAACCGATCCATTACATTGGTTTGGTGTTCACTGGGGCTGCAATATTTTCATGCAGGAGCCGTGAAAGAAGACACAGTTCAGTGGCGTTTATTAGTGACCTTGTCTTGTCCTCTGAATTATGAACGGGCAGCTCGGAACATCAGGAGGAGGTGTTAACAACTGTGCCATGTTTTCTGTGTATTCTATATCCATGAGATGTTGCTGCCATCTCGGGCTTGGATTTTGAAGTAGAGAAAGTGAATGTGGGTTTTCAAATCGGAAGTATTTATAGAACTAGGTTCTGATTTAACAATAGCTGAAGCCCTTGTGCTGGAAATAAAAATAACACAAATCAGGAAGGAGAGAGAATCTCCCTCTCGATAAAACACCTCCCCCTGCCCCCACCGACAGCGTTTACTTTTGGGGGGGATGTCTTCTTTACGACAAATTAAGGGTTGGCCAATCTGATCAAAAGGATTTTTTTTAAAGATTTTATTTATTTATGTGACAGAGATAGACAGCCAGCGAGAGAGGGAACATAGCAGGGGAGTGGGAGAGGAAGAAGCAGGCTCATAGCAGAGGAGCCTGATGTGGGGCTCGATCCCATAATGCCGGGATCACGCCCTGAGCCGAAGGCAGACGCTTAATGTCTGTGCCACCTAGGCGCCCCTGATCAAAAGGATTTTAAACTGAAGGTGGGGGTGGTGGAAGAAAACGCCAAGCCAGCCCTACGGCACGGCACGGATAGGAGTGTCAGGATGGCAGAGTGGTGTAGCTGACCCCTCCCTGAGGGCATCCCGCTGGCCTAGACTGCCTCTAGAGAGGGGGGCATGGGATCCCCGGTCTTTGACTTAGGAGGAATCCTGGGGCATGTGTGGGCAACCCCTCCTACAAGTGGAGGCTTGTCTTTGCGTCCAGCTGGCTCCTCCTCTGACTCCTGACACCGGTGCCCCATTATGCCCCCTCGTGCCCCTTTAGCCTGCTCACACAAGCAGATGCTGTCTGGGCTGCACATCTGCCCTGGAATTCTGCGTGGGGCTCAGGTCCCTGACCCCTCTGGAACCCAGAACATGGATCCCCTTTCCCCTCCAAATCCAGGCTAATTTTACCTTAAAAAACACAAAAGTCTGACTATACCCTCTTTCCTGGAAAATTGAGCTCGATTCCCACCCTTCTATGCTAAATGTCTCCCGGGATCTTACTGTCCTTGAGGGGTCAGAGGCATTATCTCCAGGGCCTCGAGTGTTACTGTAATTCTAAGGGTGAACATTTTCTAGCAATCTCATGCTAAAACAGATGAGAAAAACAACAACAAAATTACAGGTCCCACCTCCACCCCCATTGTATCATTCCCCTCACCCTCACAGTCAAATCTCCAACAATCATCTCACCACAGAGAGGAGAGCAACACGGCCAAAACGCCCAGGAACTACAGAAGATGTGGTTACCAAAGAAGTTAAAGGAACCATAGGCACCATGAGTAGAAGTATAATGTCCAACACAAAGGTGGTGATGGTTTGTGCTGCCCTAATCATCGCCCTGGGTGACGGCTCAATCCTGCAGCCTGTTTTGAGAGGAACATTGTTAGAGAAAGAGATGAGGACAGCAGAGAATGCGAAAGTAGCTTATGTTTTGGCTTAGAGAACAAAAGATTGATGGAAAAGGCAGGAAGATTTTGTATGTTATTTAATATATTATCTATATTATCTCTCTATATTAATGATCTATATTCTAGTATTTATTAATAATGATAGCAATCACATTTGGACTATCTGCTATATCTCAGATCTTTGGAATGTGTTAACTAGTCTCAGTCCTGGGGCGCCTGGGTGGCTCAGTCGTTATGCATCTGCCTTCAGCTCAGGGTGTGATCCCGGCATCCTGGGATCCAGCCCCACATCAGGCTCCTCCGCTGGGAGTTGCTTCTTCCTCTCCCACTCCCCCTGCTTGTGTTCCCTCCCTCGCTGGCTGTCTCTCTCTCTGTCAAATAAATAAAATCTTTAAAAAACAAACAAACAAACTAGTCTCAGTCCTTGCGACAACCCTGTTGGGTACAGATGATAAAACTAGCGAGGTTAAAACTCCCACCCTTAGTAAGTAGCAAAGGTAAGATTCACGTCCGAGTCCTTCTAGCTCCAAAGGCCTGGTCCCATCTTCCATGGTCTCTCTGGTATGTGGAAGACAGTATGCGTTCTCTGTGTGGTGCCCGAGCCACATGGAAGACATCAAAGCAGCAGAGATTCACTTCAACATTAGGAAGAACTTCCTGAGTCAGAGGTGTCCAGAGGTGACATGGATAACCCAGCTGCCCCGGAGTTTCTGGTTGCTCGGAGGTCTTCAGGCACAGGCTGAGGGGCTGATGCTGAGGGTGGATTAGTTAATCCGTGAGGATTCTTTAATATTATAAGAAGGAGTTGCCAGATGACCCCTAGTGATCCTTCTTATTGTGTTTGTCTGTGTAAAGTAAACCCTCCAAACACACAAGCTAAAAGAGAAGGGCAGTGTAATGTCCTGGACCAATAGCCAATTACTTAGAAATAATTCAAGAACTAATCACACCATTTAGTGTTATTAAAGCTTGTAGTTTCTCATTCATTCATTCAATTACACAACAAATATTTTTCTGAGTGCCTACTATGTGCCAGGCCCTAGATAGATATATGGTGGTGAATAACACAGAGTCCCTCTCCTCAAGGAGTCTATAGACCAAAAGTTAGGGAATGTGTAAGCAGGTGATTTTAATTCTATGTTTAAGTATAATTAGGGAATTACAGGATGCTGAGGGATACCAGACGCAACTAAGTGGAAACAACTCAGGAGGCAGCAAGGGGAGGGGTGAAGAAGAGAGGTCTAGGAAGGGAAAACAGGACAGGAAAAAGCCCTAGGGGCTTGAGAAACTATGGCCTGGATCAGGAACGCCAAGCCCAGTCAGTCGTACACTTCGGGTGCGAACGCCCCCTGCTGGTACAGGTGGATTCCTGCGCCCCTACAGGGCCGGTCTCCCCTGGCCGTGGCCCATGCGGGTGACCTGCTGGAGAGGATGCTCAGGTCTGTTCCAAGACAATGTCCCCTTGCTGCTCCAAAACTTGCACTTTAAAGTCCTGCAAAGGGAATGTTTGCTCTGAAATTTTCACTCGGCCAGAGCCATTCTGATTTTTTCCACAGAAATGGGGGAACCATTCCTTCTTAGGCTTTGTCACTGGGAAACAAAGCAGAGGTGCTTCTGTCCCTGTGTTTCTTGGAGTCCCTTGGTTCTGCTGGCGTCAGCTGCAGTTCGTTAGACGCATGACAGGGAGTCGGCAGGGTGGTGTTATAGGGGGCCAGAGGGGAGGAGGGGGAGAACTTGGAAATTAACATCTTTATTTCTTCCAATTCCCTTCTTTCCCCCCAGAAACCCCAGCACAGATCTCTGCCATGCAGACACCTTCCCACCTCATGCAGACAGAGCGCTGTGGGCCTGCTACCCTCACAATGACTTGGACACATCTGAATCCCAGTGGGGGGCACAGCCCAGATTTAACCTGGGATCCCCATGATGTGTGCCTCTATATCCGGGTGTGATTATAGAACCCCAAAATGTGACAGGTGAGGGGATCATGTCATTATTTTCCTACCTCCAAGGCAGGACTGTACTTAAACCATCTCAGACAGATGGTTAACTGTCCTATTTTAAAAGATCTCCAGGGAGGACGATTTCACAATTCCCCGTGGCTGCCTGTTCTAGTATTTAATCATCTTCATTACCAGCGAGTTCTTCTTTATGCTGCATCTAAATCTCTTTGGTTGTGATGTAAGTCTTGTTCCTTGAGGGTAGATGCTGTGGATCTTCTGCTTTAGGGAGGGGAGGATTCTGGTCCTAATTTTGCAGCCTTGGGATTCATCCATTCTATTTTAGCACCCTTCTTTGGGGTTTATTTATTTTTTATTCATAAACATGAGGGTTGAGTTAGGGCTGATTCCCAAGGAGTCTTCTATCTCTAAAAGCTGTGACATCTCAAACTAAAAGTGCTGCACAGGTATCCCATGTGATTCAATACTCTGTGGAAAAAATAATGCTTTGCTGCATGAAAAGCTTGTAGCTGAAATTGGAAATGATGCCACATTGAGTCCAGAAAGCCATCTTTGCGTTAGTGACATAGAGTGGGACTGTAGGAAGGAATGTACAATGGAGGGGCTGCCGCCTCTCAAAGTTGGACTGTTCAGGGTCACTGCAGGGTAAGAACCCCGGTCATCCATAGTCACATTTTGTGGGTGCTGCGCCAGCCTCTTGCCCCTGACAGCTGAGGACATGAACACCCAGAGGAGGGCAGTTGTTTAGTAGGGCTACATTTGCACCCTGCCTACCCTTTCCTAGCTTTAAAAAGTCAATGCTTTAGGAATGATAATACCTTAAGCCATTATCATGTAGCTCTTTACTGACCTGAGAAAGGAGCTGCCGCAGACTCGCTGTTTGGTGTAGAGGGGCAATGGTTAGTATGGGAGGATTCAGGATGCCTGAGGATGGAGGTTTGCCAAGAACAAAGACAAAGGCTCCCACACAAAAACAGGAGGATGCTGAAGACAAAGTTTATTTATTTCTCATTTTTTTCAAAACGTTCTTGTCTGCTATCTTTGGTATGCATGTCCAGAGGACAGCTTGCTTAAGGCTGATACTAGTTAGCTCACTTAAGGGAAGAGTTGTCAGGCGCAGTTTATCCGAGGCCAAGTTCCACCAGCTAAGCTCGCTGAGCTTCCGGCTTCATCCATACAGATCGTCCTCAACTTATGATGGGGCTGTGTCCTGATAAATCAATTGTAAGGTGAAAATACCGTAAGTCGAAAATGCATTTAATATACTTAACCTCTGGAACATCATAGCTAAGCCTAGCCTACTTTAAACTTGCTCAGAACACTGACATTAGCCTATGGTTAGGCAAAGTTATCTAATACAAATCCCATTTTATAATAAAGTGTTGAATATCTCATGTAATGTATTGAAAATGGCACTGAAAGTGAAAACCAGGATGGTTGTAAGGGTGCAGAACGGTTGTAAGTGTACCAGTGGTTTACCCTGTGATCATGGGGCTGACGGGGAGCCGAGGCTCACTGCGGCTGCCCGGTATCATGAAAGAGAGAATCATATTTCATATTACTAGCCCAGGAAAAGATCCAAAATTCAAAATTCAGAATCCAAAATCTGAAGTACAGTTTCTACTGAATTCATATCGCTTTTGTACCTTCCTAAAGTCAAAAAATCTTAAGTTGAACCATCTCGAGCTGGGGACTGTCAGTCCATCGGAGTGAATGCAGCTTCGGTCATGACAGGATCACATCATAAGACAGATTAACTTGCCATTCACTTGTATACTCTTACCTCCTCAAGCTCTTTAAAAGGATGCAGAAATAAAGAATTCGTTGTTGGCTAGGCATGTGAGGAATTTTAATCTTCTGCAAATGTAAATATGAGATTGTAGAATTTCTCCTTTATTACTGGTATCATCAAACACAGCCCTGGACTTATTGTGTGCTGACAGCCGTTCTTGTATTAGTATTTCAGAGTTAGCTGGGAGTTCAAGGTATCAAAGACCCAACTCAGTCTTGAAATCGTTTGTTAAAAGCCGTAGGTTACTTAGACAGCTACGTACTACATGATTCCAACTATATAACATCTGGAAAAGGCAAAATTATAGAGACAGTAAAAAGATCAGTGATTGGGGTGGGGAAGAGATGAACAGGTGAACATAAATTTTTAGGGCTGTGGAAATACTCTGTATGATATTATAATGATGGATATAGTCATTATACGTTTGTCTGAACCCACTGAATGTACAATACTGAGAATGACCTCTTAGGTAAACGACGGAGTTGGGGTAATTACGCTGTGTCAATACAGGTTCATCCTTGGTAAAAAATATACCACTCTGGTGAAGGATGTTGGTAATGGGGGAAATAGTGCATGAGTGAGGGGGATGGTATATGGGGAAAAAAAGTCTCTGTTCCTTCCTCCTAATTTTACAGTAAACCTAAAACTGCTCTAAAAAACAAAACAAAGTAAAACAAAACAAAATAACAACAAACAAAGTCATTGGGCACACAAAAAATTGCCTTGGGCCTCTGAAGGGGAGAAAAAGGGCAGGATGGTCCTACCTGGGTTTGAGGCTCCTGAGATGGGGTGTGTGCAGATTAAGTGGGGGTGTATTGCAGAGTGAATTCCTACTGTTGTACAGAAAGGTCAGGGAAGAATTTAAATTAGCTCAAGATGCTAAGCATTCCCCACCTGATGAGGAGCACAGAGTTTGGAAAATACCTGGGCTTCTATATGGCCTTCCATTTCTCAAAGCTCAGGGACTGGCAGCGTCAGCCTCCCCTAGGAGCTTGTAAGAGAAATACAGGGTCTCAGGCTCCACCCCAGATCTATGGAATCAGTCTGTGTTTTAACAAGGTCCCCGGCTGATTCCTAAGCATATTAAAATTTGAGGAGCCCTGGAAAATAGGGTCCTTCTAGGTGGATTCTCAGCACCTTGATCCCAGGCAAAGTTGTGAAGCACTTCTTCAGGTTTGCTAGTCTACTTTTTGATAGTCTTTTCTCTCATTCAGGCTTCCTTCTCCCTCTATTCCCTTCCACTTTCATCCCCTCCTTCCTGGACCCCACCCCCCCAAGAAAAACCCAGACAGAGAGACAAATAAAAACAGAGACTGTATACTCAGTATGACACAAGTCCCTCACATACAGGACAAAAGAGACATGAAAAGATAATTCATATTAAATTATTAGCGACTTTGAAACTTGAAGAGTTCTTTTTTTTTCTTTTTAAGATTTATTTATTTATTTTAGGGGGGCGGGGCAGAGGGAGAGGGAGAGAGAGAAAACAATCAGACTCCCCACTGAGTGCAGAGCCTGACACGGAGCTCCATCTCATGACCCTGAGATCATGACCTGAGCCAAAATCAAGAGTCCATCACTTAACAGACTGAGCCACCCCGGCACCTGGAAGAGTTCTTTTTCATTGGGATACTGTACTCTAAAATAGGATACTTGGGGCACCTGCGTAGTTCAGTTGGTTACGCGTCCAACTCTTAATTTCAGCTCAGGTCATGATCTCAGGATTGTGAGATCCAGTCCACCTTGGGCTCCTGCTGGGCGCAGAGCCTGCTTAAGATTCTCTCTCTCTCTCTCCCTCTCCCTCTGCCCCCCACTCCACACATGTGTGTATGTGCTTTCTTTTTCTCTCTCTCAAAAATAATTAAAATAAATTAGGGTATTTAACAAATCACTATTTAACCTGAAGAATGTATTTCTGTTTGTAGAAATTGAGTCACTGTGGCACTCAGATGGAGCGTACAGATATCCGGGGGATAGGGTGACTTTCTTAATCACTCACTTGACACTTGTGGGCAGCCACTTAACTACACAACAGACTTACCCTTACTGAAAAGGTGACCCCTAAGGCTTCTCAGACTGGTAAGTCCTCATTACTGCTCACAGACATGAAGTTCTGCATCTCAGATACTTCTTTCTCATCTGCATTATTTTGATGTACTTGGCCACTTAAGATACAAAGTCCAGGCGTAAAAATAAGCAATGGGTGTTAGGAGGGTTTTGATAAGCCAAAGAAACATAGGAGAATTCTTAGGGAGCCTGGCTGGCTTAGTTGGTAGAGCATGCGATTTTCGGTCTTGGGGTTGTAAGCTCGAGCTCCACTATGGGCCTAGACCTTCCTTTAAAAAATGTTAAAAGAAAAAAGAAGAGCATTGTTGAGCTACAATCCCTGGAGCTAGCTGGACCCAAGCTTTACAGGGTGCTTGTGGTTTGCCAGGCAGCTTTAACATGTGATGACTGCTAACATGTTTTTGTGTCCATTTTCTTTCCAGTTACTGTAGGAACAGATCTGACTTGCATGATATTCTCCCTTTTTATTGCTTGGTCTGATTTTTCTCTCATTTAAGTCACATCCTGGAGATGCAATCCAACATCACAGCAACTCTCTGACTGTCCTGGGCCCAAATGTTTTCAGAGGTGAAATCCCTAAACATGAATTTTATTGATAAGTGTTGGTAAAAGACAGATGTTGGGGAAAGGAAATGGTTAAGTTCAGGTGTTACAGATGGAACATTGGTAAATGCAAGGATTGCAAATGTTATGTAAGTAAACACAGCTTTTACAGGTAGGAAACTGCAAAAGACAGATGCTGCCAGTGATAGTCTCTGGGGTCAACAGTCAGCCCCTTGCATGTAACAGGGGCCTCATACTTGAAAAATAAGAGCCAAAACTTGCACACAGAGTCCCAGATCCCTAGAAGAGGGTCTTTTTAGCTAGGTAGCCCATTAAACAATGATTAGAGGAGAAGTGAAGCAATTTCTCTTTAAACTAATCTCTGTGGGTAACCTACCGGGGAGCTTTGTCAGGAACATTAGCTACCAGCTCAAGGCCAGCCTTTCATGTAGATACTTTTGTGAAATGATTGAAGGAAGTAGGGCAGGTCTCCTGGTCCCAAAATATCTCCTCTACCAACCTGCAACATGCCTGAAATTGTACCATTAGCAATATATTAGTGAACTCCCTACCACATCCAGAGATTGATAGAACAATCATTTATTCATTCATCAAATGTTTCTTAAACACTTACTATGAGCCAAACACTATTCTTGGGAATGGAAATTTAAAGGCAAGTAGAACATGGCTCTTGCCCTTGAGATGCTCAAAGTCTAGTCAAAGGGACAAGAGGTAAACAAATAAATAAACAAATAGTAATTAGCAATATAACTGGTTCTTGGATAAAGATAACTCAAGGCTCAATGGGGAACAGAGGAAGAGGAGTCTCACCCACCTGAACAGCTCTGGGGAGGCTTTAGGACATGACTCTTGAGTTGAGTCTTATAGAATGCAAAGGATGTCAGACAGATGCCAAGGATGGGGGATGGCAACTTGGATGTGGGAAAGAAGGTATAGGGGATGATTTTGGACCATGAGGCCTTAGGCCTTATAATCAAGAGGGAGCATCCCTGGATCTGGCTAGGGGAGTATAGACCTTGGGTTCCCATGGAACATCATGTAGGTGTTGGATGCCCAAGTGTGTTCAGAGAGTGCTTCTGGAGATGGAGGAGGGGGGATGTGGCAGGATTTATGCCCAGAGATGGAGAATGGTAGAGACCAATGTGTCTACTTGGTCACTTTGTTGAAGGCATGATAGCCCCAGATTTCTTTCAAGTCATCCCCTCTTCATTTAACTTTTTGCCACCCACATGCCGCTTTCCAATCCAGCGAAGTCTCACCGCATGACTTCATCAATGAGAGGGTTAACCAGCAGATTTCTTTTTCTTTGAGGTTGGACGCTTAAACTCCATCGCTTTTTTTTTTTTAACATTTATAATTTGGGCATTTAAAAAACTATTGAATATGGCTTAAATGAGCTCTTTGTGTAATGGGAAATGTTTTAAGCTCTATGCTTACCAAACTTCTGTAGCATTGATCAGTCCCAGGAAATGGAGCTTGCTCTGCCATCTGCACAGCAATTCATCTTGATGGGACCTCAGCTAAATGCATGAACTTGACAGCAAATAATTTAGTTAATCTAACTACTCCCTTCACAGGATTTGCTTTCAGAGTTTTAAGAGAAATTTTCTATTTTTTTTTTAAGATTTTATTTATTTATTTGACACAGAGATAGAGACAGCCAGCGAGAGAAGGAACACAAGCAGGGGGAGTGAGAGAGGAAGAAGCAGGCTCCTAGTGGAGGAGCCCGATGTGGGGCTCGATCCCAGAATGCCGGGATCACGCCCTGAGCTGAAGGCAGACGCTTAACGACTGAGCCACCCAGGCACCCCTTAAGGGAAATTTTCAAGCAGAAAATGGTTACTGGGATAAAACCATTGAAATTTAATTTGCCTTTCATGAGAAATTTGGCAGAATTTGGTTGTCAAAGTCCAAGTGTAGGCTGCATAGTGCGGAGATGCCAAATACTCTTGACTTCTGCTTCTGAAGAATTGATTTCAAATATCTTCTCTGCAAATAGGCAATGAACTCTTACATAAGAGGTGGTGGCCAATTGTTTCCTTTTTCCAAAAAAGGGTCAAAAGGCAAAAAGAAAGGACTGGAATGGTGCTTAATGATACTTAGTTTGGACTGGAAGTGATTACTGGGTGCTACCACAGATTGTCAAAAATGATTCAAAATTCCATCTTCCTGGGGTGCCTGGGTGGCTCAGTCAGTTGAGTGTCTGACTCTTGATCTCACCTCAGGGCTTGATCTCAGGCTCTCGAATTCAAGTCCTGTGTTGGGCTCCACACTGGACATGGAGCCTACTTAAAACAAATAAATAAAATAAAATTATTCCATTTTTCTGGTAATAAATACTCCGTTCTTTTTCTACTTTTACTCACCACCCTTTTCATATTGATGTTTTATTTTATACTGAAAATCCTCTCCTCGGGGGTTTCCCAGTTTGTGGTTGAGGGAACTGATACTCAAGGAGTATAAGATAGTTGGCTAAAGTTACACAGCCAGGTAGGAATAGATACAAGCTTTGAACTCAGAGTTCATTCTAATACCTAGCCCTTTTGGCTCCTAGACTGTAAATGAAAATATGGCAGATTCAGATCTGTTCAATAAATCCTGACTGAAGGCCAGAACTGAGAGAATTTCTTCTGAGGCTGAGAAAATCCAATCTCGAGTTGTTGAAATAGTAGACACAGGCAGTGAAGTTCCAGGGTCTGTTCTGTCGGAACTTAATGGATTAAAAACATACTTGAAAATTGAACGATTCTGTCATGGAATAAAATACAAATAATCCGGGGTCAAAAAGGCTCCTTGAGAGAGTTTCAATTGCCATATTCCAAAGGCTGTTCTCTGTACTCTCTGGGATAACAAAAGACGTGACCACATGACACTTAGCATTTATATCTCTAAGTATCTCAAGATTAAAAACTTTGAGAAGGGAGGCAAATCCCTCAAGATCATGTTGGGGAGAGATGACAGAGAATGAGAAATTGGAGATGTTAATTTGTTTCACAAACATGTGCTTACACACCACGCGCCTTGTGTTGGTAACCTGTCTCTCCTGAAGAGCTGCGCAGGCCAGTGCTCAGAGGCAGGGCCAGCCCTTCAACTGGCCGCCCTGCTTGGGCCTGCCGGGGTCCCAGCCAGCACTGAACAAAGAAGTCCATACACTGTTTTGCTTGCTTATCCCCCAAAGGGCGTTTTGAAAAAGTATGTGCCTCATTATACATTTTCAAGTTCATATCCAAAAATTTTCATGATAAGTTTAAATGGTTGTAAATGATGCAATTTCTGGTGCTTTGTAGATCTTGACAGTTTAAAATAAAATAAAATTGTTGCATCCCTCTTTAAAAAGTTTCCAATGAAATATAAACACCATTGCTATTTGAAACCTTCTATTATCCATTCAAAAATATTACATAAAAGCTTTTTTTAAACAAAGATTTTGCATCATTTCTTTTTCACCTTAGAAACATATTTCCATTCCATTTCCTCCATAAAAGTTTACCCTGACGCAATGTATTTTTTATACTGAAAAGTCTTTCATTGATTACACAATTATAGTACACTGCAACAAAAAGAGGTATATAAATTTAAATTTAAATTAAAAAATTTTTCCTGAGACTGTAAGTCTTGGTGCTACAAGTTTCTTCTGGGTTGAATTTTCATCACAAATATTAACATACAATTGAGCAAACCAATGTAAGTACATCATGAGCTTTTAAAAAAAAATTCAAGTGTAATTAACATACAGTGTTACATTAGTTTCAGGTGCATGATACAGTGATTCAACAATTCTATACATTTCTCAGTGCTCATCAAGATAAATGTACTCTCTATTTCCTTTATCTCTTCCACCCATCCCCCCATCCATCTCCCCTCTGGCAACTACCAGTTGGTTCTCTATATTTAAGAGTCTGTTTTTTACTTGTCTCTTTTGTCCTTTGTTCCTTTGTTTTGTTTTTTAAATTCCACATATGAGTGAAACAATATGGTGTTTTTCTTCCTCTGACTGACTCATTGCACTTAGCATTATATCCTCTAGCTCCATCCACATTGTTGCAAATGGCAAGATTTCATTCTTCTAATGGCTGAGTAATATTCCATTGTGCATATATATCACATCTTCTTTATCCATTCATCTGTGGATGGACACTTGGGCTGCTTCCATATCTTGCCTACTGTAAACACTGCTGCAATAAACATGGGGGGATATATCTTTTTGAATTAGGGTTTTTGTTTTCTTTGGGTAAATACCCAGTAGTGGAATTACTGGATCACATGGTATTTCGATTTTTAATTTTTTGAGGAGACGTCAAAAGCCTCCACGGTGGCTGCACCAATGTGCATTCCCACTGACAGTACAAGAGGGTTCCTTTTTCTCCACATCCTCACCAATACTTATTTGTTGTGTTTTTTTATTTTAGACATTCCGATGCATGTAAAAAGATATCTTATTGTGGTTTTAATTTGCACTTCTCTGATGATGAGTGATGTTGAGCATCTTTTCTTGTGTCTGTTGGCCATCTATATGTCTTCTTTGGAAAAATTTCTATTCAGGTCCTCTGCCCATTTTTAATTGGATTATGTGTTTCTTTGGTGTTTAGTTGTGTAAGTTCTTTATAAATTTTGGCCATTAACCCTTAAATGAAGTAATGATGAATAAAGTAATGATTAATATAAAAATTAAATATTATCCCAAATATAGCTCTTACAAAGATGGATGGTATGGTGTCTGATTAAAGGAGGTTTTCTGGACACTGGTATTTCAAATATCTCCTTTGGCGCCCTGGTGGTACTCACATCTCAGGGAAATGGACCATGGAAGGAGTGTGTGCGTGTGTGTGTGTGTGTGTGTGTGTGTGTGCATGAGAAGGTGTGCCCTTCTTCTGTGGTGTGGGAAAAGAATGCCTGTGAAAGGTCAAGGAAAGTGGCAGACAGTCTCCAGCCTCTGCCCCACACTCTCCTCCAATCAGTGTTAAGATTGAGTGTATATGAAAGTTGGGAATCTGGAAACTGATTCCATTAAAACGATCCATGTACCACAAAGTTAATCCATACATCAGTTTGAAGATGCCATAAACTATTCCAAACACTTTTCAAGCCTGCTTGGGAAATTGCTAGCATGTTCTTGATTCATCTAGACAAGAGTAGTTTGCATAAACTATTCAATATAAATGCAGGCATAAATCTACCTTTACTTTCAGCAGATTTTAAGAGAGAAATGTGTTTTGGGGGTATTTCATCTACAGAATCAGTTGAAATAGATACTGTCATTGATTTATCTAGAACAAATAAAAACTATTTTTTTTTTTTTTAAGATTTTATTTATTTATTTGACAGAGATAGAGACAGCCAGCGAGAGAGGGAACACAAGCAGGGGGAGTGGGAGAGGAAGAAGCAGGCTCATAGCAGAGGAGCCTGATGTGGGGCTCGATCCCATAACGCTGGGATCACGCCCTGAGCTGAAGGCAGACGCTTAACCGCTGTGCCACCCAGGCGCCCCAAATAAAAACTATTTTATGCTACATAAATTATAAATGATCTCGATATTACTCCCATCACAAGATCATTATGGTTACAACTTACCCTCATATGAATTAGAATCATTGACTGATTTTATGCTGATTGGAATGAAAACCAACTCAACTAATCAGAACTTGGCAAAACCCTAACACACATGGGTCACACCACACACACACACACCACAGAGTTGTTGAATTATACTAGTCTCTTAGTCAGGACAGGCAATGTCATATGTTGAGGATGACTTCCAAATTTGGGGGGCTTAATACAATAAAGGTTTATTTCTTGCTTATATTACATGTCCAGAGGGGGTTTGTGCCAAATGTTCTGCTACACAAAGTCACTCAGGTATCTTGGCTGATGGATGCTTCTCCATCTTGTAGCTGTACCATCTGGATTATGTGGCAGAAGAGAGAAACAGGAACGTCACAATGGTCCTTTCATCACCTTAACCTTGAAGCAACACATGTCATTTCTACTTACATTCATTGGTCAGAACTAGTCCAATAGTGCGTCCAAATACAGAGTAGTTGAGAAGTACACTCTTCCATGTGTGCACAGAAGGGGAGGAAAACAGAGTATTATTGGAATTAAACCATAGTAGAAGTTGATATAGGTGTCACTTCATAAGCAGCATTAGTCATCTTGGAAAAAAATGATTACGAAGGGTTGGTGATAAATAGTAAAACAATACAGTTGTATTCATTGCAAAAAGAGTGATTATAGAAACAGGACTGAACATGAGAAGAACAGAAAATTTGAATCTGATATAGAGAAAGGCAAAACTGGCAAACTGTGAAAGAATGAAACTTGTCTTCAAATATGACTTTGACCTAAGACCTGTCTAGAAGGGAAAGTTAGTTCTTCGGGGTCTTACAAAGAGATGGTTGTGAGTGTCCACACTTGAAAACTCTGCCACATTCTTGGTTCTACCTGGCTCTACCTGGTTGTTGAATGGAAGTCATTTGACAAGTTCATGATAATCACCACTAAGAGGATATCCTTTTTGTGGGCCATGAAAGCCCTTCAACTTCGCTTTGTCTAAGTTGTTACCTAGATGTGTTATGGGGCATTGACCCCGCTGTAATGGCGGTAATGTTCAGCTATAACCTCTCCATCTCCTGGGACTGGGAAAATCACTTTTCTGCAATTTGGAAGGTAAGAGTGACTAAGCCAGATCTACTATCAAGTATAATTAGTTACAGGAAATTTGGGTTTACTTTTTGGGAATGTAAATATTTGGAATATTCCTTATCTGTATAGCTTATACTAGTATCCTTTTAGATTTAGTTCAGGGATGGGACTGCCACGGGTTGACCCACATGTATACCTATAAAAGATCCCTAGAATCTATAGTTACAATAGAGGGCCATCTTCAAAAAAAGAGGCCTTAGGGAACAAATATCCTTTTTTTTTTTTGGTGCTATAATAAGGTACCTTTTCCCCTAAATGTCAGGAAAAGGGTTACTTGACCTATTTTCAGGTCAAGAACCAAAAATTTTCAAGGCTTTGAGAACTCTAGTCTAACATGATTTCTGATCTTGTAGGGAAGCAAGGTGGAAATTAATGCCATGGAATTACAAGAGGGATAGATGAAAAGTGAAAAATAGAACCACCCTATGATCCAGAAATTGCACTACTAGGTATTTATCCAAAAACCACAAAACCATTAATTCAAAGGGATACACACACACACACACACACACACACACACACACACACACGCACCCCTATGTTTATAGCAGCATAATTTACAATAGCCAAGATATGGAAGCAGCCCAAATGTCCATTGATTGATGAATGGATAAAGAAGATGTGGTATTTATATATTTAATGGAATATTATTCAGCCATAAAAGGATGAAATCTTGTCATTTGTGGAGACATGGATGGAACTAGAGAATATTAAGCTAAGCAAAGTAAGTCAGAAAAGACAAATACCATATGATTTTACTCATATGTGGCATTTAAGAAGCAAAACAAATGAGCAAAGGGAAAAAAGAGAGAGAGACAAAACAAGAAACAGACTCTTAACTACAGAGAACAAACTGATGGTTGCCACAGGAGAGGTGGGCAGGAGGATGGGTGAAGTAGGTGATGGGGATTAAGGAGTGCACTGGTTTTGATGAGCACCAGGTGATTATGGAAGTTTTGAAAGACTATATTGTACACCTGAAACTACCATTACACTGTATGTTAACCAATTGGAATTAAAATTAAAACAAGATTCAATTTCAAAAAATTAAAGAAGAAAAGAAAAACATTTTCTATCTAGCATCAGGGAATACTTTTGGAATTGGCCTGAAGCAGTTAAGAAGGGAAAGAGGTAGGGAGGCTGGGTAGCAGAATGAGCTGTGGGGTTTAAAGTCAGGTTGACTCCTACCCAGTTGAGTTGGTGTGGCCAAGTTACTTCTCCAAGTTCTCAATGTCTTTAATATAAAAACTGGGGATAACGTTTAACCCATAGAGTTGTTGTAAGTGTGAGGTTGAATACTGAGGGAAAACAGTGCCTTCTGTAGTCCAGCAAATGCGCTGGATTTATTAGCCACTCATTGAGTCTTTGCATATGCCCATAATTTTCATTTTATAAATGAAGAACTTGGGGGGGGGGAGCGAGAGGTTGCCCAAGTTTCAGTAACTAGTAAATGTTGTACTTGAGATTGAAATGAGAATGGGTGCAGGGACTTAATGTAAGTTAAGGTAGCATGTGAGTTGAATGATGGCCCCTCAAAATATATGTCCACATCCTAATCCCCAGAATCTGTGAATGTTACCTTATTTGGAAAAATGGTCTTTGTTGATGTAATTACCTGAAGGATCTTGAGATGAAGACATCATCCTGGATTATCCAGTGAGTCAATGACAAATGTCCTCCTACCTGTGAGCAGAGGAAGATTTGCAACCAGAAGAGGGGGAGGCAATGTGACCACAGAGACAGAGATTGGAGTGATGTAGTCACAAGTCAGGGAATGCCAAGAACCACCAGAAGCTGGAAGAAGCAAAGAGTGGACGGTCCCTTGGAGACCCTGAAGGGAGCATGACCGCACTGGATTTTGTTGACTTCTAGCCTTCAAATCTGAGAGAATAAATTTCTCTTGTTTCAAACCACCCATCTAGTGGTAATTTTTTATGGCAGCCCTAGGACATTAATACACGTGGGGAAGGCTTCCACCCTGTGATGGCCCTTGAGGTCCACCTCAGATGTGGACACAATATTGGACTGGTTCTGAGACTTGACTCAGGGGGTTCCTTCTGAGGGTCAGCAGGTCATCCATATGAAACTAACTTCCTCAGGGCCCTGATAAATAATTAAGAAAATTAATGACTAAACTTTTCTTTTGGCATCAGCTTTTCATTGCAAAGAGCCATAAGAGAGGAGGCCACTTGGCCCCATTTTGCAGATGGGGCAAACAGGGGAACAGTCTGCTGATGTGACTTTCCAAGGCAGAAAGTGAGTGCCATAATTTGAACTCACACATGGTGTATGAATTCTCTGCCATGGACAGCTAGTCCTCAGGATCAGGCCATCAACAACCTTGCTGCTTTCTGCCTTTGGGGGCTAAGTATTGTTGAAAGTCACAAGGGTGGGTATGTTACCACAATGTTATCCCTGCTATATGAAGACACTGTAGGATGAGGATTGAATTTCCCCCATACTCAATATACTCTGGCCTTCTCTTGGGATTGAAATTGGGGCTAAGTTGCCAGAGAGCTCTCCTTAAATGCAATATATAAAGACAAGCCAGTGGGTTAGCAGGGATCTGTTTTGTCCTGTGGCTTCTAGACAAGTAGATGAGGAGGAGGGATTTCAATGTGATATAGGGAAGAACTCTGCCCATAGAAGTTCTTCAATATTGACATGGGTTGTGAAGGCAGCAGGGTTTATTATGGGTTTCTCAGAAGGAAGGAAGGGGTGACTCTGTACCCTCTTCAGCTCTGCTCTCTGAATTGTGAATGGGGTGAGTTTTCCTGAAGCCTTCCACTCCCCTGCATTTTAGTTCCAGTATCTGAGTTGTCTTGTGTAGTAGAATGGACTGTGCACAGCCTCTAGATTTGCATGGACTTGGGTTCAAGTCTCAGTTTTACCATGTACTGACCAAGCAATCTTGGGCAAGAAAGTTAATCTCTTACCTATTGTTTTATATTTTCAATGGGGGTGGTTAAATCTCTTTGGCAGTGCTGTGGTAAAGTCACATATTGGATACTTGGCAGGTCTTTCTTATGGGGATGAAGGATGACAATAGCAAACATTAAATGAGCACATTGCACACCTCTTACTGGATTATTAATACTCTCAAGCACCCTAGAGAGGTAGGTGCCATTGTTAGTTCTGTTTTGTAGAAACTGGGCATGAGGAGGTAAACCAGGTATTCATATTCCCACAGCTACTGCAGGGAGAGCCTGGTTCTGCTTGGCTGTTCTCCAAAGACCAGGCACTTAACTGTGGTTAAGGTGCCTGCCACAGTGCCTGCCACTCACTAAATATTATTAAGTGATGGTAATTAGTATGAATTCAGCAATATATATCAAAAGCACCTATGCGCCAGGCACTACCTATTATTCGCTCATGAAAACATCCAGGCAAATGACCTGGGAAATGCCAGGACGCATCAGTTAGGTTTGATTGAGGAAGAAGTACCCCCATGAGTGACGGGGGCAAGGGATTGGTCATAGGACTGAGACCTTACCCAGTGATGGTTCTGAAGTCGTTGTAGATCAGCAGGGCCAGAAGTCTGGAAGAAAAGCCAGGTGTGGGGTGGGAGAGAGTGAGGCCAAGATAAAAACCCCAAAGACAACTGCAACTTTTATTTTTATTTCTCTCTCACCATTTCCATCCTTGACTGTGAACCCAAAAGCTGGTACCCTTTACTGTGGACCCAAACGTAGCCTTGCTCCAGGCACAGAATAGCTGAAGGGGAAGATCTGGCAAGAGCTGGGAAAGCTGTGGGCCCACACCAGCAGGGAAAGTGCCCAGATGGGTCACAAGGTGCTGCAAGTTTGAAGCAGCCGTCACAGCCGTGCGCTGACCTTGCCGGCGTGAGAGCTGCTGCTACACTTCAACCTTCCAAATGCTCCACGAGTGTCTGCTGTGGGCAATCCTCAGCTGGAACCCACAGGGAAGGTAATTCTGGGAAATATAGTTCCAGCTTGGTCAAATTGGCCCAATACAAAGCCACTGCGCTGATGTTCCAGTGGTCTCAGTGCACTGCTGTACACGGACCTGTCGAGAGAAAGAAGGTAATCTTTGGAAGGCACATGGAAGCCGAGACTTCTGTCTCACCGCTTCCCTGCCAACCTGGCTTTCGAAGCCTTGGGTCAACAGAAAAAAAGAGAAATTTACCTGTGATCCTACCTCCCAAAGAAAGTTCTTGTCAGTATTTTGCTGTGAACCCTGTCGTTTTTTTCCTAGTTCAAATATACACTTGTCTTTTAAAAGAAAAATGGAATCATAGCATCCATGATATTTTGTAACCTGTTTTTCTTTCAGTGTAAATAGTCTTTTTCCATGTCACTAGCATTCTTCCTTAATATTATTCATATTTGTGTAAGGATTTCATGGCATGAATGTACCTAGTTTAGCTATAAAGTGGTTAATAGCAAAGACTCTGAAAACAGACTGCTGGGGTTCAAATCCCAAGTCTTGCAACCTTTACTAGCAGTGAAAACGGGCAAGTGAGTTAGACCTCTGTGCTCTTAGTCTCCTCACCTGTAAAATGAGGCTAATAGGACTTCCCTCATAGGGTTGCTCTGAAGAACAGATGACTTTTTATATGTGGATAACCTCTTAATGATATTATTTAACCAACCTTTTAAATGGAATATTTAGATTGTTTCCAAGCTTTTCACTTTTACACATACACCACAATGAACAAATTTAGTGCACTCTAAATTCCTTCAAAAGAAATATATGTGGTCACATTATGGAATCTTTTCCAGAGTGAATCAACACACTCAATGCACATTGAGTGTCCATATATACAAAGCATTATGCTATACACAAAAATGACACAGCTCTCTCCCTTAAGACATTTAAAAGGTAGTGGGGGTTAGAGCAAGGCACATTCATATACAAATATAATACTATGTGGAAACACACCAGCCCATAGATAGAGTGGCACAAATGAAGAACTCTGGGAAAGGAGAGCACCTTTTGCTGGAGAATCAGATCATGCAATCAAAGAGAAAGAAAGACTTCATCTGTTGCTCCCACCGCCTCCCAAATCCCCAAATCAGAATTCAGAATGTTTTCTGTTTGCCATGTTGAGAATTTGTTGCCTCGAAAAAGAGCACCAAGGGCTGTATTCCAAAGTTAGTAGCTGAGATATGGGTGTACAAGGCAAGACCAAATATTTAGGAAATACCTTTTTCTGGAAAGGAAAGAACACATTTCACAGCTGAAAAGAGAAGTGAAAAATGAAACTAAAGAAGCATGAAGGTAATATTTACTTGCTGGATTTATACAGCGCCTACCTTTAGAAAAGCCTGGCTATAAATCCAGCATGTGCCCCCCTCCCCGCAACACACTGTTCTTTTATCTGAATTCTCTGAAGCACGTTTTATGGTCATTTTACTGTTATTTTATTTTATTTTTAAAGATTTTATTTATTTATTTGACAGAGAGAAAGACAGCCAGCAAGAGAGGGAACACAAGCAGGGGGAGTGGGAAAGGAAGAAGCAGGCTCCCAGTGGAGGAGCCTGATGTGGGGCTCCATCCCAGAATGCCGGGATCACGCCCTGAGCCTAAGGCAGATGCTTAATGACTGAGCCACCCAGGCGCCCCCTGTCATTTTAAACTCTTCATCCTTCTACCCACCCCAGATCACCCTAAAGCATCCCCTCTAAGAGTGGATGTTTGGAGTCAGACACTCCTGGGCTAAACCCAGGCTCCACAGTTTTCCTGCTGGGTGACCCTAAACATATAACTTAAGTCTCAGTTTTCATATCTATAAAATGGGGATGCTAATAATAACAGCTACTTTATAGGGCTGCAATGAGGATTACATGAGTAAGGCCTGTAAAGCACTTACCACAGTATGCATCGCTCAATAGTGTTAGCTATTATTATTTCTGTAATACAGTGTGTATAGGGAATGCAAACCAATTTCAATATTAAACAAATAACCAGGTATGTAGGCCTCGCGCCCCCGCCCTCTGTGTTAGGGAAACACAGGACTATAATGCATCCGAAAGCCAAACAGAAGAGATATTTCGATTTGTGTCATTTCTACTTTTCTTTGTTACGTTGAAAATTGAGTATGAAAACACCAGAATGGTCAAGAAGTCAGATTTCTCTAGTAACCAATAAAATGTAGGCTGTTTCTAAATCCGGAATGCTTTTCTAAGGGTAGGCACTAGTATAATCTAGACTGTTCACAGTAGGATGAAGATGACTGATAAAGCTTAATGCCTTTTCCAGGGGCATTTGCATTTTCAGTGGGGGCCAAAACTCTTGGCCAGAGGACCGAAGCTGGAGTGCTGAGGTTTCAGCTATGAAGCAGGGGACAGAGGGAGGCATTTTGATGTAGTGAATTGTAGCACTCCTAAACCATTTCAGGTATTCATTCATTCATTCATTCATTTGACACCTATTTATTAAGTAACTGCTGTCTGCCAGACATTGTTCTATGCACTTAAGATACCATGGTGAATAAAATAGACAAACTTCCCTGTCCTCATGGGTTTCACATTTTAGTGGGGCATACAGACAATGAACAATACAATTAGTGAATAAGTAGGCTATCCAGTATGTCAGACAGGGATTAAATACCATGGAAAAAGGAGGGAAAGAGGGAGATTGGCAGCGGGGGGATGTTGGGCAGGTTGCAGTACTAAATATGGTGGTTACGATGAGCCTCCAACTGAGAAAGTGACATTTGCCCCAAGTCTTGAAGGAAGTGAGGGAGTTCACCAGGAGGACATCTGAGGCAAGAGTGTTCCTCAGTGGGGCAGCTTGAGCAAAGGGCTCAGGGCGTGTGTGTGTGTGTGTGTGTGTGTGTGTGTGTGTGTGTGTGAGAGAGAGAGAGAGAGAGAGAGAAAGAGACACAGAGAGACACAGAGAGAGAAGACATGGGGGCGGTGGGAAGGAGGTGTGGGGAAGAGCATTCCTGCAGTGCTTGGGGAGTACCAAGAAGCCCAGTGTGGCTCGGAGAGCAGTAGGAGAGGAAAGGTGTACACTGCTGTTCATGTGGGGCCTTGCAGTCTACTCTAAGGACCTTGGCTGCTACTAAGTGAAATAGGAACCCCTGGAGGGTTTTGCGCGGAGGAGTGCAGTGACGTGACGTTTTAAATGAATCACTGTGACTACTGTATCAGGAATATACCAAAGGTGGGGAGGGGAAGGCACACCAGCAAGATCAGCTACAGGAGAAACTCAGGTGAAGGGTGAGGTCGGCTCAGACCTGGGGGGGCGGGTGCGTGGGGAGGGGGAGGCAGCAGGGGAGAAACCGAGAAGTGGACACATTCTGGATCTATCTGAAGGTAGAAGCAAAGGGATGTCAAGAATGACTGCAGGTGTTTGATCCCATCAACCAAGATGGGCAAGGCTGTGCCAGGAGCAGGTTTTGCACAGAACATAAGGAATTCAGTGTTTGGATGTGTTAGGTTTGAGATGTCTATCAGACTCCCAAGCGGAGACTGAGGTCGGCTGTGTAGCCTGGCACTCAGGAAGAGAGGTCTGTGCAGGAGATACAAATGTGATATAGACAGTTGCTTGAAGGCATGGGGACAGATGGGATCACACAAGGTAGGCGAGGCGGTCTGAGGGCAGGAAGTTAAGGTTTTCCCAGAGGAATTGCAGGTTCCCCTGCTAGGGCGGAGGAAGGCCCACTCTAGAGCAGCCCGGGCCTGCAGGGGGTGCCCTGGAACCTGCTGTGGCTGCAGAGTGATGGAGAGAAATGTTTGCTTCTCCGGGAAGAAGAGGTGCTCAATAGATTCCTTCGGGAGTGGCAGAAATAATTAAGAGAAGTAGGTAAGGATATCCTAGTCGCACACGTGCTCGGCTGCCTCCAAGGAATTAGAAAACCTGGGTCTATTAATCTGTTCAGACATCTGGGCACCACCGCCGAGNCCCCCCCGCCGAGCCTACGAGGCCCCGCCTCTCCAGCCCTTTCTCTCCCCTCCCCTCTTCCAATCCTCGCCTCTACATGTCACTTCTGCAACCGCTCTGATTATAATTGATCAAACAGAATCACGGAATCACGGCTCATTTTGCTGTTTTGTTCGGTGGCCCGATCTGCAAAGAGACTCTGGTAGTTGGGCAGATTGTATTCCCCCCTCTTGGAATTCCGCTCACAGAGGCCTTCCCGTCGTGGTCGGCCGCGCAGGGACGCGCCGGTGCCGCCGAGGATAAAGAGGGCGGGAGGCGGGGGGCAG